>NC_135983.1:5324482-5496147 GCF_053455715.1 Rhinoraja longicauda
CGGATGTCATTAGCTAAATGGCATTTTGTGGAAATTAATTTTGAAACAAGTCTAGGAATGTGGACCAGTGCCACAGAAACAAAACAATCATGAAATCATTTTGGAAATAAAAGTAGTTCAAATTACTGCTACTGTACTCTGACCCAGTAAATGACTCAGTCGTAAAAACTAACCACCACTTTTTCAGGACACCAATCAGTTGGAAATTAATGTGCCATCACAGAAGTATAGAAATTTATGAAATAAAAAGGCCTTCAGGCCACTGTATTCATGCACACCAATGACATTTAGATTCTTGGCCCATTGCCTTGTAAATGACAGGATTTTAAGTGCTTATCCAGACACATTTTAAATATGCCAATGATTTCCACCTTTTAGGCAGCAAGTTCAGAAAACCCTAACCTTTTTTTGCGCGAGAAAAACATATCCTCAATTCCCCTTCATCAGTTTTATGCTAAACTGATCCTCACTAGTTATTTTTTAAAGAGACACAGCACGGAAAGAGGCCCTTTGGCCCACCGGGTCCATGCTGACCATTGATCGCCCATTCACACCAGTTCTCTGTTATTCCACTCTCTCATCCAAACCCTACATATCAGGTGCAATGGTACAGAAACCAATTAACCAACAAATTGTTGATTAACTTGCCAAAGGAAAGAGATCTTGTCTGGTTAGTCTGTGTAGGGCTCTCTTCATTTTACGCAACTCAATTTAATCCCCTCAGCCGTTCCGAAGAAAATAGTCCTAGGTGAGGTGGACTATTCTCATAACTAAAGTTTTCCAAACCTGACAACACTATCTCCTGGACAATTTGGTATAGTTTATTTGGTTGTACAATCATACAATGGAAAGTTATTGCAAACTGGACCAAACACGCTTCTATTTGCTGAAAACAGTCTAGTTGGCATTTCTAATACAGAATAGTTATATTTCATTCATATGCAATTAACTGAAAATTACTTTCAAATGATCATTCAGTCTGAAGAAGGGCCCCAACCTAAAACGCCAGCTTCTACGTGTTCTCCAGAGATGCTGCTTGACCTGCCAAGTTACTCCAGCACTTTGTGGAGTCTGAAGAAGAACCCCGATCCAAAATATCACCTATCCATGTTCTCCAAAGATGCTGCCTGACCAACCGAGTTACTCCAGCACTTTGCGAGTCTGAAGAAGGATCCCAATCTGAAACTTTCCATGTTCTCCAGAGATGCTGCCTGATTCACTGAGTTACTCCAGCACTGCGTGTCCTTCTTTCAAATAACTTCTAATAACCCTTCTTGTAGAAGAATCTCGACCCGAAACATCATCCATTCCTTCCCTCCAAAGATGCTGCCTGTCCCGCTGAGTTACTCTAGCATTTTGTGTCTTTCTTCGGTTTAAACCAGCATCTGCAGTTCCTTCCCATACACTTCTTGTAAACCATTTTCTCTTATGTAATTCATGCTCGTGAAACGATTGGTAATGTTTATTTGGTTTTACACCTTACCAGCCAAAGTTATTGCAAACTGGATCAAACACTCTTCTACAGACTGCAGTCTAATTTGATATTTCCAATGCAGAGCAGCTATGTCTCATTCACAGAATAGATTCATAGAACGGCGGCACGGTGGCACAGCGGTAGAGTTGCTGCCTTACAGCGAATGCAGTGCCGGAGACCCGGGTTCGATCCCGACTACGGGCGCTGTCTGTTCGGAGTTAGCACGTTCCCCCCGTGACCTGCGTGGGTTTTCTCCGAGATCTTCGGTTTCCTCCCACACTCCAAAGATGTGCAGGTTTGTAGGTTAATTAGCTGGGTAAATGTAAAAAAATTGTCCCTAGTGTGTGTAGGATAGTGTTAATGTGCGGGGATCGCTGGTCGGCACGGACCCGGTGGGCCAAAGGGCCTATTTCTGCGCTGTATCTCTAAACTAAACTAAGAATGTAGATCTGTGCAGCACAGGAACATCACAGATACAACAGCCAGACGGGATATCCTCCAGCTGACTGGAGAGCAGCTCCGACGATACTCAATCCAACTACTTGACAGGGATCAAAATCCATCAACCTCAACATACATTCTCTCCACTACCAATGCAGTATCTGCATAGCTTCAATTACTCTTGATAATAATTAATTCATTTTTAATTTTAATTTTACTTGTCATATGTGGGTTGGCACAGGGTCAACGGTACAATGAAATGTATTTGACAAGACAATGGGTCACCTCAGCAGTAATATTCCAAGGATAAATAAGATAAAAAAGACATTAGTAAGATAAAAAGACAATATTAAAATAATCAACATATATGATGTGAAAAGTGTTTATGAGTTCAGAAGCCTGATGGCCTGATAGTAGAAACTGTTCTTAAGTCTGGTGGTACGTGCAGCCATACTCCTGTATCGTCTGCCTGATGGTAACAAGAAGAACAGCCTGCGTGCTGGGTGGCTGTGGTCCTTGATGATGCTGCGTGCCTTCCGCAGGCACCGCCGGTAGAAAATGTCCTGAATGGCCGGGAGACAGTTGCCAGTGATGTGCTGTGCCGTCTTCACCACTCTCTGTAGTGATTTGTGGCTGTGGGCGGAACAGTTCCCGTACCAGACTGTAATGCAGCCCGTCAGCAGGCTCTCGATGGTGCATCTGTAGAAGTTTGTGAGGATGCTGGCGTTCATGCCAAACATCCTCAGTCTTCTCAGGAAAAAGAGCCGCTGGCGGGCCTTCTTTGTTATTGTGTCCGTGTGCAGTGTCCAGGAAAGGTCCTCAGTGATGTGCACACCGAGGAACTTAAAGCTGCTGACCATTTCAACCTCAGCATCACCGATGTGGATGGGGAGGTGTCCACTCCCCCGCTGTCTCCAGTAGTCCACGATCACCTCTTTAGTTTTGCTGACATTGAGAGAGAGGTTATTTTCCTGGCATCAGCTGTTTAGTGCCTTTACCTCCTCTCTGTAGGCCGTCTCATTGTTGTCTGTGATGAGGCCCAAGATGGTCGTGTGGTCAGCAAACTTTAGGATGCTGTTTGAGCTGTGCTTAGCAGTATAGTCGTGTGTGAACAGGGAGTACAGGAGAGGACTGAGCACACAGCCCTGTGGTGTGCCAATGTTGAGGATCAGTGAGGAAGAGGTGTTGCTGCCAATTCTCACCACCTGGGGCCTGCCCGTCAGGAAATCGAATATCCATCCGCAGATGGAGGTCCCCAGTCCAAGAGCAAGGAGCTTGGGGACGAGTTTTGAGGGAATAATAGTGTTGAATGCCGAGCTGTAGTCAATAAAGAGCATTCTCACATATGTATTTCCTTTGTCCAGGTGAGTGAGCGCAGTATGTATTGCCATGGCGATGGCATCGTCCGTGGCCCTGTTTGGTCTATATGCAAACTGAAGAGGGTCCAAGGTGTCAGGGAGAGAGGAGCAGATGTGAGTTTTGACTAGTCGCTCGAAGCACTTCATGATGACTGGTGTCAGTGCGACAGGACGGTAGTCATTTAAACAGGAGGTTACTGGTTTCTTTGGAACAGGAACGATGATGGATGCTTTGAAGGAGGTAAGAACCACAGACTGACACAGAGAGAGGTTGAAGATGTTGGTGAACACCCCTGCCAGTTGATCAGCACACGCTCTGAGGGCCCGCCCTGGAATACCATCCGGCCCTGGAGCTTTGCGGTCGTTGACCTTTTTGAAGGACCGCCTCACGTCTGCCGTTTGTAAGGACGGTGTGGTAGTCCCCCTGCACACCTGTGGACTCATGTTGTCTGCATCGAACCGGGCATAAAAGGTGTTAAGCTCATCCGAGAGCGATGCGGTCGGCTGAACAGTGCTCCTGTTTTTCCCTTTGTAGTCTGTGATGCAGTGTAATCCACTCCACATGCGTCTGGAGTCCGAGCTGTAGTAGTTAGATTCCACTTTGTTTCTGTAGTCTCTCTTGGCTTTCCCGATGGACTTCCGGAGGTCATATCTGGCTACCTTGTAGGCGTTGAGGTCTCCTGAGTTGAAGGCCGTAGTCCGTTTAGCACAGATTTCCCGTCCGACCCAGGGTTTCTGACTTGGGTAAGTGCAGATGGTGGCTTTTGGAACCACATCATCGATGCACTTACTTATGTAGCCTAAGACAGAGTCTGTGTATTCGTTGATATTGCCTTCTGCTGCGTCTTCAAACATCTGCCAGTCAATTGTGTCAAAGCAGTCCTGTAAGGCCTCATCAACCTCATTGTTCAAAAGACAATAGGTGCAGGAGTAGGCCATTCGGCCCTTTGAGCCAGCACCGCCATTCAATGTGATCATGGCTGATCATTGTTCCGTTTATATATGACCCTGGAAACCGGTTTTTCCTGTTTTAGTTTCTGCCTATATGCAGACAGCAGTAGAATGGAACAGTGATCTGCCTTACGAAAAGCAGGGCGAGGGAGGGGCTTATAACAGTCTCTGAATGGGGTGCAACAATGGTCCAGGGTCTGCTCTCCCCTAATGGGAAAAGTGATGTGTTGGAAGTATTTTGGGAGAACCTTCTTCATATTGGCTCTGTTGAAGTCTCCCAGAACAATGAACGCAGCCTCAGGATGGGAGTTCTCCAGCTCATTTACAATCCCTTACAGTTCGTCCAGGGCTAGAGATTTATCAGCCTGTGGGGGGAATGTAAGCAACAGTAAGGAGGACTGAACTGAACTCTCTGGGGAGGTAGAAAGGTCTAGCTTTAATGGTCAACAGCTCCAGGACCGGGGAGCAGTGTATAGTTAAAACGCAGACATCCAAGCCCCATGAAGAGTTAACCATAAAGCACGCTCCCCCTCCTCTCGACTTGCCCGAGTCCTTCGTTCTGTCTTGTCGGTAGACGGAAAAACTCTCCGGAGAGACGGCACAGTCGGGTACGCTGGTCTCCAGCCACGTCTCCGTGAACGCCAGAGCACAGCAGTTCTTAATGTCCCGATGGTGTTCGATCCGTGCGCGCAACTCGTCTAATTTATTGTCCAGGGATTGCACATTCTCTAACAGAATGCTGGGCAGAGGGGGTTTGTTACTTCTTCGCCGGCTTCTGCACAGAGCGCCAGCACGCTTCCCTCTCTTTGCTTCCCTCCTCCGCCGTGCAGGTGGACAAAACACCCAGGCGAGGCCGTCGTCTGTGTTATCAATAGCTGGCTTAAAGTCCGCGTTGGCTGATGTTCCTATCTCCAAAAGTTTCTGTCGATCATACTGAACATGTGATAGTACAGTATGTGCAAAAAGAGCAAGCAGTAAAAAGTAAATCCACACAAGTTTGCTGAGTTGACTCGGAGCTCCCATCAGTACAGCCATCTGCACGGCGCACCACGTTTCTTAGAGGCTAGCCCAACAAGATAAACTAGGTCTGAGAAGAGTCTTGACCCGAAACATCACCCATTCCATCTCTCCAGAGATGCTGCCTGTCCCGCTGAGTTACTCCAGCATTTTGTGTCTATCTACAAGATAAATTAGGGCAGCAGGCACAATGGGAACTCTACCAACTGGAGGCTCACCTCCAAGCGTTACATGGTCCCTCACTTGGAACTACATCGACAGTGCTCCTTCATTGCAGGATTTAAATGTCGCCACTTCGTTCCCCAACAAACAATAGAAGAATCTTTATGAGGACTGCAGTGGAAGAAACAGCTACCCATCACCTTCTCAAGGGCAATTCATGTGGGACACCAATAATCCTGAAACATTGATAGACAATAGACAATAGGTGCAGGAGTAGGCCATTCGGCCCTTCGAGCCAGCACCACCATTCACTGTGATCATGGCTGATCATTCTCAATCAGTACTCCGTTCCTGCCTTCTCCCCATACCCCCTGACTCCGCTATCCTTAAGAGCTCTATCCAGCTCTCTCTTGAATGCATTCAGAGAATTGGCCTCCACTGCCTTCTGAGGCAGAGAATTGCATAGATTCACAACTCTCTGACTGAAAAGGTTTTTCCTCATCTCCGTTCTAAATGGCCTACCCCTTATTCTTAAACTGTGGCCCCTTGTTCTGGACTCCCCCAACATTGGGAACATGTTTCCTGCCTCTAACGTGTCCAACCTGCTTAATGATCTGATACGTTTCGATAAGATCCCCTCTCATCCTTCTAAATTCCAGTGTAATGATAAATTGATAAATGATTTAAAAGAATCTCTTCCACATCTTTTCCAGTATTATCATGTCATCCCTCTCATGCAGTGACTAAAATTGTACCGGGTCTTCCTTTAAGGTAATCCCTTTTTTTAGAGATACAGTGCGGAAACAATCACTGGGTCTGTGCCGATTCGCGAACACCCGTACATTTGTTCTATCCTACTCACCAGGGACAATTTACAGAGTCCAATTAACCTACAAACCTACACGTCTTTGGAATGGGAGAGGAAACCGAAGAACCCGGGGAAAACACTACCGCTGCACTGCTCTTCTTCTTAGATAAACCAAGGGGCTTCAAGGATGACTGTTCTATAATGACTGATGCAGGGTACACAGATAGCAGTGTTTCAGAGGCTTTTAGATCCATATACCTCCATTCCCTGCACATGCAGGGAATGGAGGGATATGGATCACGTGCAGGCAAATGATATTATTTATCTCGTCATCAAGTTCAGCATTAAGGGCCAAAGGGCCTGTTTCTGTGTAGGAAGGAACTGCTGTTGTTGGTTTAAACCAAAGATAGACACAAAAAGCTGGAGTAACTCAGCGGGACAGGCAGCATCTCTGGAGAGAAGGAATGAGTGACGCTTCAGGTCGTCTGAAGAAGAGTCTCGACCCGAAACGTCACCCATTCTTTTTCTCCAGAGATGCTGCCTGTACTCGCTGAGTTACTCCAGCATTTTGTGTCTATCTAGGGCCTGTTTCTGTGCAATTCTGTTCAATGCTCAACTCTGGGACCCAGTGGTACATTTTATTACATTAGCTTTTACCAGCGCATGAACTGAAATGTATACTGACCCAAACACTTCTGAAACATAAATCTAACCCAATCAAATGATACAAAGTGGGCAAATATGACTATGGGGCATCTTGGTTGGCATGGACAAGTTGGGCCAAAGGGCCATGCTATATGACCCTATAATACAGAGCAGGCCTTTCAGCCCATCTATCTATACTTAACCCGTTTACCAGCACTTAATCCATAACCTTTCATACCGTGGTTATCCAAGTTCTCATCTCCCTCCTTGGGGAATATGCAAGACTTTAGTTTAAGAAGATAACTGCAGATGCTGGTACAAATCAAAGGTATTTATTCACAAAATGCTGGAGTAGTCAGTCTGAAGAAGGGTCTCGACCCGAAACATCACCCATTCCTTCTCTCCTGAGATGCTGCCTGACCTGCTGAGTTACTCCAGCATTTTGTGAATAAATACCCAAGACTTTAATTTGAAGTGTTTCCAGAAATAAAATAAAGTCAAATATCTAAGATGTTAGAAAGAAAATGCAGGTTCTAGGAATCTGAAGTAAAATAAGAGTATCAAGCGGGACCTATGATAAGAAAAACAAAGCTTAATGTTTCAAGTTAACAGGCATACTGTTACCATAGTGAGATTAAAACTATTTCCAGAATTTAGTTTGTTTTATTACTGAATACCAAAAATTGCATAGCGGCAAATTAGGCAAAAACTCATGATGAGTACGCAAAGTGGGTATTGCCCATGAGTGCACCGCACTCAAAAGCAAAGTCAGATTCTACGTACACAAGAGGTCTTTGTGATCAATGAATGTTTCACCACAATGCAAAATCAAGTTTAATACAAGCCAAAATTTTGCAATTTTGCACGCAGATGAAAGTCCCCATCGTAAACACTAAACCTGCCAAAATATCAAATTGCCAACATCTTTCCAAAGCAAATTTAACATTTTACTCCAGAAGATTCAATCCTTGGAGCAACACAAAAGCACATTAGTGTGTTGTGGAATATTTAACGGCTAGATTTGAGGGATTTCAGCTGAGTTAGAACAGAGAAGTCAGCATTGTTCTCCCAGGTGCAAAGTAGGTCAGTAGGATATTTGATAGGTGTACAAGATCAGGACAGGTTTACGCACCCATTAGAAGATGGTGTAAAGACCAGGGGCACAGATTAAACGAGGTGAGCAGCAGACACAAAGAAACACCAGGAAAAACATTTCAAGTCCAGGAATCATCATGATCTGCCGCTCGCTGTCACTGAATTGCAGAAACAAGAATCAATCTCCAACTTGAAAAGAGAATTAGTTAAGCCATATGAGGAAAAATAATTTGCAGGGCCAAGGGGAGATTATGGGGGAAATGGAACTGATGGATTTGCTGTACAGGGGGGGACTGAATACAGAGCCGATAACAATTTTATTTGAATAATAACCAATGTGCCCCTCTATTACACCACACCAAGAGATGAGCACAATGTTGAATGTCAATCGGGAGACTGCTGCAATGGATCTGGGCTTCCATGGAGACAAAAGTGACTGCATTTAGCTGCCTATCTGGGTCTGGTCAGCTTGCCAGTGGAAAAGACACAATTATGATGTGATGGTAGTACATTAAATGCTTCTTATTGTAAGTGGGAGACACAATGGGAAGAGGATTCAATACAGTGGCAACAATGGGCGAGACTGGGCCTACCTGATACCCAGGGGCCAGGCATTTAATCTGCATCACACACACAAACATACATACACACATATACACACACACACGTACATACACACATATACATACACACACATGCATACCAATACATACATGCACACACATACATGCACATACATACACACACATATACATACACACACATACACATACACACACATACACGCACACATGCATACACACATGCATACACACATGCATACACACATACACACACATATATATATACATACACACACATATACACACATACACATACATACACACATACACGCACATACATGCACACACATACATACATATATATACATACATACACACACATACATACATACACACATACATACATACAAACATACATGCACATACATACACATTCATACATACATACACATACACGCACACATACATGCACACACATACAAACATACATGCACATACATACACACACACACATTCATACATACATACACACACACATACATACATATAGAGGGAGAGGGAGAGAGATATTTAACGTATAAATCTCTTCACCTTCAGAATGTAAACCCAGGGCAGACACTCTGCCCACTCCTCCCCCAATACGGTTCTTTGAAGGTTTAAGAGACAGAATAACACCGCAATACAATGTCAGACTTAACTGTTAGCCGCGGCCGCGGCCGCTCGTCCCTCCGCCGGACGCAGAAGCAGCTTTTCATGGCCGGCCACCCACCGCCCGGCTCCACCACACTCAGCACAGACACACACAGACACACACAGACAGACAAAGCGAGGAGGGGACGGGGCTGGGGCTGGGGCTGGGGCCGGGCCGGGGCCTGTGCGGCCGCCGCAGCCTGGGGCTGGCGTGGAGCCGTGGGCCGCCCGCCCGCCCGCGCGGCGCTAGGGGAGGAGAGGGGGAGGGTGGGGGAGGGGCCCGGCATGGCGCGGTGGGGGGAGTGCGGGGACACTCGCGGGGAGGGGGTGTGAGGGGGGGGGAAGGGGGACGGTTATCACTCACTCTCTCTTTGCCTCCTCAGCAACTCGACAGCCCCGCCGTCCTCCGGCTCAAAGGAGCCTCCCTCCTTCCTTCCCCACCCCCTCCTGCCTGCTCCACCCACCCCTCCCTGCACAGCAAGAGCCCAAGCTCAATGCCTGCCTTCCTTCCTTTCCTCTCCTTCCCTTCCTCTCCACTTCCTTCCTCTCCACTTCCTTCCTCTCCTCTGCTCTTCCTCTTCCTCTCCTCTCCCTTCCTCTCCTCTTCCCTTCCTCTCTTCTTCCCCTCCTCTCCTCTTCCCCTCCTCTCCTCTTCCCCTCCTCTCCTCTTCCCCTCCCCTTCCTCCCCTCTTCCTTCCTCCCCTCTTCCTTTCTCTCCTCTCCCTCTCCTCTCCCTTCCTCTTCTCTTCCTTCCCCTCCTCTCCCCATCCCCTCCTCTCCCCTTCCCCTCCTCTCCCCTTCCCCTCCTCTCCCCTTCCTCTCCTCTCCCCTCTCCTCTTCCCTTCCTCTCCTCTTCCCTTCCTCTCCTCTTCCCTTCCTCTCTTCACCCCTTCCTCTCTTCATCCCTTCATCTCCCCTCCCTTCTTCTCCTCTCTCCACCGCAAGAGCCCACTGTCAATGCCTTCCCCCCCTCACCTCCTCTGCCCTCCCTTTCTCTCTCACCCTCTCTGCACAGCAAGAGCCCACTATCAATGTGTTCCCCTCCCTCCCTTCACCTCCCCCCCTCCCTGCATGGCAAGGGCCCAATGTCAATGCCCTCCCTCCATTCACCTCCTCTCACCACACTCCCTCCCTGCACAGCAAAAGCCCACCGAGTAGGTGCCGCATTATCAGAGGAGCCTTCTCCTTCTCAGAGGAGCCACTGGGGCATTTGGATAAAGCCGCCCTCAGTTCCCTGCTTATCCACTCCACGAGTTGGACACCAAAGCTTCCGACATCCCTGTATGACTCCAGAGAGGAGACGGGAACTGCAGATGCTGGTATCTTGAGCAAAACACAAAGTGCTGGAGTAACTGCGGGTTAGGCAACATCTGTGGAGGGAATGGTAGGTGACGTGTCGGGTAGGGACCGTTCTTGAAACCAGCATCTGCAGTTTTTTGTATCCACTCCACAAGGTGAACGTTTACAATTCCAAAATCCCAGAGTAATTCCAGAGTTGTCACACAAGGAACTGCAGATGCTGGAATCTTGAGCAAACTCAGTGGGTCAGGCAGTATGCTATGCCATTTCTCAGGTAGCACATTAAACCAAATCTCTGCTCGTTCATTCAAACGCATTCACTCTTCAGCCCACTGCGCAACTATTAGAGCTGTTGCCCTCAGCACCACAGGCCTGGGTTCAATCCTGACCTCGGGTGCTGTTTGTGTGGGTTTTGTACATTCTCCCTGTAACCATATGGGGTTTCTCCGGGAGCTCCCGTTTCCTCCCACATCCCAAACTCTTGCAAATGGATAGGTTAATTGGCTACTGTAAATTGCCCCTAGTGTTGGAATTCTGGCCGAATAGATAAGAATGTAGGAAGAACCAAAAATAGTTTAGTTTATTACTGTCACGTGTACTGAGATACGGTGAACAACTTTTTTTTGCATGCAAGTGATGGTGAACTTTTGTAATTGTCGGCAACATTGTGTACTGCGGTCTGCTATAATATTTTACTGGTTTGAATGCAAAACAAAACATTTCACTGTACCGAGGTACATGTGACAATAAAGATTCATTGAATCATTGCTATCTAATCAAAAGGACAATGAGTACATGAATACAATCAAGCCGTTCACAGTGTTAAGATAAAGAATAAAAGTACAACACTTAGTGTCAAGATACAACATTAAAGTCTGACAAAGTCTGATTAAAGAAAGTTCAAAGGTCTCCAATGAGGTGGATGAAAGGTCAGATAGGATTATAACAGGATTATTGTAAATGAGCTGTTAATGGCTGACACCGTGGGTGGAAGTGTTTGTTTCCATATTGTAACTCTCAATGACACCAAACCTGGCACCATTTAGAAGGAGAGCAGGGAACTTCTCCCTGATGCCCTTACGAATATTTATCCCTCAGTTGACATGACTAGCACTCTGACTAAAACCCAGAGTATGTAGTCATTAATCACCTTCATGTTTGTGGAAGCATTTGCACAATTTGACTGAGGCATTTTCTACTTTGTAACAGTGGCAGTACTTAAAAGTACTCCATTGACCACAGAGCACTTTTATTTTTACAAAAGGAATGCAAAATGTATTTTCCTTTAAGGCATTCAAATCAGTGATGCATTCCCCTTTTATTTCTGAGAGGGTTGCTCAGAACATTAAAACCGATGTTTGATGTGGGAATATTCACTGATGACTGTAGAGTGTTTGCTTCTCCTCGGAGGATGAAGCAGGCTGCACCTTGTGGTATTCAGTGGTATAAGGGTCAACTTACTTCCAGGCAATGTTTATGGCAACGAGAGAGAGCTTGATCGCCCTCGCTTGATAATCAACATCATCACTAAATCCCACTCTATCAATATCCTCAGACTTATCCTTGATCAAAACATTATCTGGACATTCCATATATATAATACAACAACCACAAAAGCTTGTCAGCAGCTTCTCGGTGTTCTACAATCGTGTTTAGTCAGTTCCAGTTTCTCCAGAGACTTTCTTCCATCTACAAGACATATGTCAGAAACCTATCTGAACACACGTTGCTTTGACAGCACTTGATAAATTTGGCAACATCCAGGATTAAACTGCCACTTAATCTGTGCCCACCTCCACTTTAAATAGCAGCTCCTCCACCCACATGTACACCATAGGGTCAGAGTCACACAGTGTGGAAACGAGCCCTTCAGTCCAACTTGTCCATGCCAACCAACTTGGGACTACACTAGTCCCACCTGCCTGCATTTGGTCCATATTCCTCCAAACCTTTCCTATCCATGTACCTGTCCAGACGTTGTGATGGTACCTGCCTCAACTATCTCCTCTAGCAACCCGAAGGTATCACAAAATGCTGAAGTAACTCAGCAGGACAGGCAGTATCTCTGGACAGAAGGAATGGGTGACGTTCCTGCCCTCCTCTATCAGCCCGTTCCATATACCTACCCTACTTTGTGTAAAAAAGTTGCCCTCAGGTTCCTATTAAATCTTCCCCCCCACCCCCCTTCAACTTAAACCTATGTCCTCTGGTTCTTGATTCCCTTCCTCTGAGTAAAATTAGCTGCATTTACCCTAAAATTCTCTCATGACCTTCTACACCATGGATGCAAAGTGCATCATTTGCAAGGTGTATATTGTAACTTAGCCAGACTTCTTTCACAGTACCTCCTAAATCCACAACCAATATTACCAAGAGGAAGAGAGCACCAAAGAACCTCACTTCTGTCTTCCCCGCACACGGTGGTGCAGCGGTAGAGTTGCTGCCTTACAGCACCAGAGACTCGGGTTCAATCCTGACTGTGGGTGCTGTTTGTATGGAATTTGTACGTTCTCCCTGTGACCACGTGGGTTTTCTCTGGGCGCTCCGGTTTCCTCCCACACTCCAAAGACGTGCATATTTGTAGGTTAATTGGCTTCGGTAAAATTGTAAATTGTCCCTAGTGTGTGTAGGATCGTGCTAGCGTATGGGGTGATCGCTGGTCGGCGAGGACTCCGTGGACCAAAAGTCCCGTTTCCGCGCTGTATCTCTAAAGTAAACAAAAGTAAAGTCACAAGCCATTGTGAATTGAAAATACTTGCTCTTCACCCAACTCTCTACCTCATTGTAATCTGGGAGTCTATACCAAATGCACTGCTGAAATTGAAGGCTACAGTCCACCACTACCACAAGAGCAATTTGGACCGGGCAGTAATTTTAGCTGTGTCAGCTATGTTTACATCCCATGATTACTGGGAAAATTAGTTTATGGGTTAGTTCTCTCTAGATTTGCAGCTTTTGCTGACTGCCTTTTCCAATTGAGATAGCTAGCAGTCATTGCATCCCCAGAAATAATTCTTCCGTGAAAATTCTTGACAATGTATTATGTTTAAAATGCGCTAATTTGAATTAGTGTTTATTTTTAAGCACTGGATAAATCAAGCTAACACAATGTGAAATAGTTGTGAAATAGTTTTAAAGATGCATTTATGGAGAATCTTTTGAAATAGAGTCTACTTTGGATGTTTATGGCTTCCAAAAGGCCTTGGTATTTTTCACCAAAGATCTCTTCTTAGACAGTGACCCAGGGTTGAGGTTGACTTGCTCCCACTCCAGCTCTGCAGGTTTTATGTCTGTGGAACCTGTGGACTCACAGTTACAGGTGGAGCAGAAGGTGATTGTAGTGTAGAGATACAGTGGGGAAACAGGCCCTTCGGCCCACTGAGTCCACGCCGGCCAGCGATCCCCGCACATTAACACAATCCAAGGTATTTATTCACAAAATGCTGGAGCAACTCAGCAGGTCAGGCAGCATCTCGGGAGTCAAGGAATGGGTGACATTTCGGATCGAGACCCTTTTTCAGACTGATGTCAGGGGGGCGGGACAAAGGAAGGATATAGGTGGAGACAGGAAGATAGAGGGAGATCTGGGAAGGGGGAGGGGAAGAGAGGGACAGAGGAACTATCTAAAGTTGGAGAAGTCGATGTTCATACCACTGGGCGCCTGGGCAGCTTATACCCATGCAGAACTCACTGACTTCATACATTTCACCACTAATTTCCATCCTGCCCTTAAATATACTTGGACCATCTCCGACATCTCCCTACCGTTTCTGGATCTCACCATCTCCATCACAGGAGACAGACTAGTGACTAAAATCTACTACAAACCCACTGACTCCCACAGCTATCTGGACTACACTTCTTCCCACCCTGTCTCCTGTAAAAAGTCTATCCCCTACTCCCAATTCCTCCATCTATGCCGCATCTGTGCCCGGGATGAGGTGTTTCACACTAGGGCATCAGAGATGTCCTCATTCTTCAGGAAACGGGGCTTCCCTCTTCCATTATAGATGAGGCTCTCACTAGGGCCTCCTCTATATCCCGCAGCTCCGCTCTTGCTCCCCCTCCCCCCATTCGTAACAAGGGCAGAATCCCCCTTGTCCTCACTCTGCAACAACCCCGACTTAGTCATCAAACCCGCTGACAAGGGAGGTGCTGTGGTAGTCTGGCGTGCTGACCTCTACTGGACCGAGGCCAGACGACAACTCTCAGATACCTCCTCCTACTTATCCTTGGACCATGACCCCACCGACGAGCACCAGACCTTAATTCTTTCTCTCCAGAGATGCTGCCTGACCTGCTGAGTTATTCCAGCATTTTGTGATACCTTCGATTTGTACCATCATTTGCAGTTATTTTCCTATGAAACTTCCTTAAGTCATTTTCTCTGCCTGCTGGATAATCAGATTGTTTGTTCCTCTTGATGTTCCTCTTGAAATGGACACAGTGTCTGTTTCAAGCGAAAAACAAGGAACTGCAGATGCTGGTTTACAAAAAGGGGTAAAGTAAGTCAGTGCGTCAGGCAGCATCTCTGGAGGACATGGATGGGTGATGTTTCGGATCAGGACCCTTCTTCTGATTGACCTCCCGACCATCGAAAGGATCTACAGGAGTTGCTGCCTCAAACATGCAGCTAGTATCATCAGAGACCCACAACACCCTGGCTACGCTCTCATTTCACTCCTGTCATCGGGAAGAAGATATAGGAGCCTGAAAACTGTAACAGTAACTGAAAATTGTAACGGGCGGCACGTTGGCGCAGCGGTAGAGTTGCTGCCTTACAGCGAATGCAGCGCCTGAGACTCGGGTTCGATCCTGACACCGGGCGCCGTCTGTACGGAGTTTGTACGTTCTCCCCGTGACCTGCGTGGGTTTTCTCCGAGATCTTCGGTTTCCTCCCACACTCCAAAGACGTACAGGTATGTAGGTTAATTGACTGGGTAAAATGTAAAAATTGTCCCTAGTGTAGGATAGTGTTATTGTGCGGGGATCGCTGGACGGCGCGGACTCGGTGGGCCGAAGGGCCTGTTTCCGCGCTGTATCTCTAAATCTAAAAATCTAAATCTAAATCTAAACGTCCAGGTTCTGGAACAGCTTGTTCCCTGCAGCCATCAGGCTATTCAACATGACAACCTCCAAATAAGCTCTGGACTACATCGACTTGGGGGCATTGGTTTTGTCTTTTTCTCTTGTTGCCTATTTATTTGTTTTATGTGTGTGTGTGTGTGTGTGTGTGTGTGCATATATGTTGAACTTTTTCTCATTGCACCTCTGTTTTTGCAAGGGGGTGACATAGTTCCCCAACTCCTGACATGCTGCGTACCCTCCTCTCTACCAAGCGTGACAATCTTCTGACAAATCGGGACTTTGGTTAGGCCGCTTTTGGAGTACTGTGCGCAGCTCTGGTCGGCCCATTAGAGAAAGTTGAAGCGGCTTTAGCAAGGGTGCAAGGTTTACCAGAATGCTGCCTGGATTAGAGGGCATCATCCAAAGAAGAGTTGATCATATTTGGATTGTTTTCTCTGGAGCGTCAGGGGTTGAGGAGAGACCTGTTGGAAGTATATAAAATTATGAGAGGCATAGGTAGAGGAGGCAAACTTTTTTCCGTAGGTGGAAATATCAGCGACAAGAGGGAATAGCTTTAAGGTGAGAAGAGCAAAGCTTAAGGATGTACGGCACAAGTTTTTTACACAGATAGTGGTGGGTGCCTGGAACACACTGCCAGGGATGGTGGTGGAGGCAGATACGATAGTGGCGTTTAAGCAGCATCTCAGGAGAGAAGGAATGGGTGACGTTTCGGGTCGAGACCCTTCTTCAGACTGAAACGTTACCCATTCCTTCTCTCCTGAGATGCTGCCTGACCTGCTGAGTTACTCCAGCATTTTGTGAATAAATACCTTCGATTTGGACCAGCATCTGCAGTTATTTTCCTGCAAAATGGCTTTTAAGAGACTTTTAGACAGCCACATTATTCGGAGAGGGAAATTGCAGGAAATGGAGAAGTAAAGGTCACATGCAGACAGAGGGGAGTCGTTTAACTTTGCATCATCTGATGCACAGCCATTGAGTGCTGAAGGACCTGTTCCCATGCTGCACTTTTCGATGTTATTCCTATTCTTGGGAAATCTGTTGAGGATTTTCCTCCTCAACTTGTCAAAGTTTGTTCAAAACCCTAACTCTCAACCTCTCTTTAACTCTTTAGACTTTAGAGACACAGTGTGGGAACATACCATTGGTCCCGTGGGAACATACCGGTCGACCAGCGATCACCCCCCGTACACTAGCACCATCGTACACACACTAGGGACAACTTACAATGTGCAGAACTCAATTAACCTACAAACCTGCACGGCCTTGGAGTGTGGGAGGAAACCGGAGCACCCAGAGAAAACCCACAGGGTCACGGGGAGAACGTACAAATTCCGTACAGACTGCACACGTAGTCAGGATCGAACCCGGGTCTCTTGCGCCGTGAGGCAGCAACTCTAGCGCTGCGCCTGTCTTCTACATTAAAAAAACAGGAGCAGGAGACCATTCGGCCCATTGAGGCTGTTCCACAGTGCAACGTAACCACAGCTTGATCCACTCATTCAACACCACACTGCAAACAGCTCCTTTAATTTTTTTTCCTTTAAAAATTGCCTAGACGCCATGTATCAAAAACAAAAGACAGCAGTGCACAAGTCTGGCTTTGCTTTCAGCTTCCTCTTTGGAGACATCAATAAATTCCCTTTGGTATTATCGTTACGCCTGCATTGTTATTCCTACGATGACCTGTGTAGCTTGGAGCATTGTTTCCTGCACTTGGGAATACCAGGAGCAAGATCCTGATTTCTGGAGCTAAAGCAGTAAGCACACCTGGTGCTATTTTTAGACCTGTGGCACATGCAGTAAGGCACAACAGTGCTACAGAATAAAATGGGACTTTGTTTTAGTTTAGTTTAGCTTAGAGATACAGCGTGGAAACAGGCCCTTCGGCCCACAGCGCCCACGCCGACCAGCGATCACCCCGTACACTAGCTCTATCACACACTCTATGGATCATTTACACAAGGCAATTAACCTACAACCCTGAAGACCATATCCCGGGCATTCAGGTCTGGTAACGCAGAGGTCTATAAGAAGTCCAGATACGACCTTGACAAGGCCATCGAAAAGGCCAGAAGGGACTTCCCCTCAAAGCTGGAGGACGGGGCGGATGTTCGGCAGCTGTGGCAGGGCGTGAATGCCATCACCTTCTACAAGGCGAAACCAGGAGGCAGCTCAAATGACAGCGAAGCATCACTCCCTGACGAGCTCAATGCGTTCTACGCACGCTTTGATAGGGAGGACACTGATGTGCCTTCCCGGGTCCCCATACGCCCTGATGGTATTACAGTCACAGTTACAGAGGCCAACGTCAGCAGATCCTTCAGGGGGGTGAACCCGCGGAAAGCCCCCGGACCTGATGGTCTACCCGGTCGAGTTCTCAAAACCTGTGCAGACCAACTGGCTGGGGTTTTTGTGGACATTTTCAACCTCTCACTACTGAGGTCTAAGGTTCCCACCTGCTTTAAGAGGGAATTCATAATACCGGTGCCCAAGAAGAGTAAAGTGTCGTGCCTCAACGACTATCGACCAGTGGCACTAACGTCCGTGGTGATGAGGTGCTTTGAGAGGTTGGTTATGGTGGATATCAACTCCTACCTCAACAACAACCGCGACCCACTACAGTTTGCCTCCTGCCACAACAGGTCAGCGGAGGATGCGATCTCACTGGCTCTCCACTCCGCACTGGACCACTTGGACAATAGAAACACTTACGTCAGGCTGGTGTTTATAGGCTGCAGCTCAGCGTTCAATACCATCATCCTCTCCAAGCTGTTCACCAAGCTCACGGAACTGGGTCTCTGCGCATCCCTCTGCAACTGGATCCTCGACTTCCTCATCCACAGACCACAGTCTGTTTGAATTGGCAGAAACACCTCTTCCTCATTAACAATCAGTACGAGAGCACCTCAAGACTGCGTGCTTACCCCCCTGCTCCTCTCACTCTATACTCATGACAGTGTAGCCGGACACAGTGCGAGCTCCATCTTCAAGTTCGCCGACGACACCACCGTTGTTGGACGAATTACAGATGGTGATGAGGCAGAGTATAGAAGTAAGATCGACCGGTTGACCAAATGGTGCCAGCACAACAACCTGGCTCTCAATATCAGTAAGACCAATGAACTGATTGTGGACTTTGGAAGAGGATGGATGAGGACCCACAATCCTGTTTAGATGGCGGAGAGAGTCAAAAACTTCAAATTCCTGGCCGTGCGTATTTCCAAAGATCTTCCCTGGACCCAGCACACTGATACTGACACTGGGCCCTGCAGACCGCAACATCGGGAGTTCGCAGGTCCCTGGCTGGCGACCGGTTTTTGGGAGCTCCAGCCGTAGCAGCTTCGACCGCCCCGAAGCGCGAGGTACGATCGACCCGCTCACAGGCCCTTCATCGCCCTGCGTGGCTCGGCCGCAGCACTTTCCATCGCCCGGTGGGGGCTCAGGACTTTCATCGGCCTGCTCGGCTCGGCTCGGCCCTAGGACTTTCCATCGCCCAGTGGGGGCTCAGGACTTTCATCGGCCTGCTCGGCTCGGCCCTGGGACTTTCCATCGCCCGGTAGGGGCTTCAAAAAGTTGGGAGCCTCGATCACCTTGTGGCACCACGGGAGAAGAATGAGGAGGAGATAAGACTTTGCCTTCCATCACAGTGAGGGTGTGCCTAGAGCAATCACTGTGATGGCTGTTTGTGTAAAAATTGTACCTGTGTGTCCTGTGCTTTTTGCTGTCTACTGCCGGACCCTGACGTGAGAGGACGCTGGCGTTGTTTATTCGCCGCTTTTCCGTTAGGATAGTTTGTCTGTTTGTTTTTATGTTGATTGTTTTTGTAAAGCGCTTTGAGCACCCGATAAGGCGCTATATAAAATAAATGCTTATTATTATTATTACAATTATAAATAAAGCACATCTACGCCTCTACTTCCTGAGAAGATTAAGGAGATTCGCTATGTCAAAGAGGATTCTCTTGAACTTCTACAGGTGTACAGTAAAGAGCATATTGAGTGGTTGCATCACGGCCTGGTTCGGCAACTTGAACGTCCAGGAGCGGAAAAGACTGTAAAAGGTGGTGAACACTGCCCGGTCCATCACCAGCTCTGACCTCCCCACCATCGAAGGGATTTATCAGTCGCTGCCTCAAAAAGGCAGCCAGCATCATCAGAGACCCACACCATCCTGGCCACACACTCATTTCACCACTGCCATCGGGAAGAAGGTACAGGAGCCTGAAAACTGTAATGTCCAGGTTCAGGAACAGCTTATTCCCTACAACCATTAGGCTGTTAAACACTACAACCTCAAATAAACTCTGAACCACAATAGAGTATTATTATTATTATTATTGCACGACTATTGTTTGTTTTTTGAGTATGTGTGTGTATGTGTATATATACTGATCGGCCAAAGCATTATGACCACTGACAGGTCAAGTGAATAAAATTGATTATCTTGGTACAATGGCACCTGTCAGGGGGTGGGATATATTAGGTAATGAGTGAACAGTCAGGTCTTGAAGTTGATGTGTTGGATGCAGGAGAAATGGGCAGGAGTAAAGACCTGAGCGACTTTGACAAGGGGCAAGTTGTTATGGCCAGACGACTGGGTCAGAGCATCTCTGAAACGGCAAGGCTTGTGGGGTGCTCCCGGTCAGCAGTGGTGAGTACCTACCGACAGTGGTCCGAGGAGGGACAAACCACAAACCGGCGACAGGGTGTTGGGCACCCAAGGCTCATCGATGCGCGAGGGCAACGAAGGCTATCCCATCTGGTCCGAACCGACAGAAGGTCTACAGTGGCACAAGTCACAGAAAATTTTAATGGTGGTCACGGGAGGAATGTGTCACAATACACAGTGCATCGCACCCTGCTGCGTATGGGGCTGCACACAGAGGACCAATAGCATATTAGGCAGGTGGTCATAATGTTTTGGCTCATCAGTGTATATGTGTACTTGTGAGTATGTGTATATACACACACTGAACTCTTTTCTCTCGTTTACCATATTGTTTACAGTGTACTATGTGTTACATATTCTGTTGTGCTGCAGCAAGTAAGAAATTCATTGTTCTATCTGGGACACATGACAATAAAACACTCTTGACTCTTGTCTGGAATGTGGGAGGAAACCGGAGCACCCGGAGGAAACCTGCGCAGTCACGGGGTGAACGTGCAAACTCCTCACAGACAGCACCCGTAGTCAGGATCGAACCCAGGTCTCTGGCGCCGTAATGCAGCAACTCTACCGCTGTGCCACCGTGCTTTAAGAAAATTGAAATAAAGGTTGCAAAGCACTTTCCAATTAAATTCGCGGCTTTGACATTTCCTCCAACACGATTGCTCCCAAGCTTTCCAGAATGGGCAGACTCTCCGCTAGTGTTTACCACCACATCACTGCTCAAGTGGGTGGCAGCGGTGGCGAGGCGGTAGAGCTGCCGCGCTACAGTGCTTACAGCGCCCAAGACCGGGTTCAATCCCGGCAATGGGTGCTCTCTGTACGGAGTTTGTACGTTCTCCCCGTGTCCGGGATGTGCAAGGATCGCTGGCCAGTGGGGACTTGGTATATTTACAAAACTTTAAAAAAACTGAAGATAATGTAGGCAGTGGCACAGCTCGTAGAGCCGTGGTGCAGTGACTAGCGGTGACTAGCGGTGTTCCGCTAGAGGTGCAGTGACTAGCGGTGACTAGCGGTGTTCCGCAGGGATCGGTGCTGCGGCCACTAATCTGCACGTTGTATAACAAAGATTTGGACGAGGGAATTGAAGGCTTTGTGGCCAAGTTTGCAGATGGTACAAAGATGGATGGAGGGGCACTGGAATACACTGGAATTTAGAAGGATGAGAGGAGATCTTATCGAAACGTATAAGATTATTAAGGGGTTGGACACGTTAGAGGCAGGAAACATGCTCCCAATGTTGGGGGAGTCCAGAACCAGGAGCCACAGTTTAAGAATAAGGGGTAGGCCATTTAGAACGGAGATGAGGAAAAACTTTTTCAGTCAGAGAGTTGTGAATCTGTGGAATTCTCTGCCTCAGAAGGCAGTGGAGGCCAATTCTCTGAATGCATTCAAGAGAGAGCTAGATAGAGTTCTTAAGGATAGCGGAGTCATGGGGTATGGGGAGAAGGCGGGAACGGGGTACTGATTGAGAATGATCAGCCATGATCACATTGAATGGTGGTGCTGGCTCGAAGGGCCGAATGGCCTCCTCCTGCACCTATTGTCTATTGGCAGGTAGTGTAGAGAAAGCAGGGACTCTGCAGAAGGACTTGGACAGGTTGGGAGAGTGGGCAGGGAAGTGGCAGATGGAGTATCATGTAGCAAATTGTGGAGTCATGCATTTACGTAGTAGGAATAAAGGAGAGGGTCCAGAGGAGGTTTACGAGAATGATCCCAGGAGTGAGTGGGTTAAGATAGGATGAGCGTTTGATGGCTCTGGGCCTGCACTCGCTGGAGTTTAGAAGGATGAGGCGGACTTCATTGAAACTTACCGAGTAGTGAGAAGCCTGGATAACGTGGATGTTGAGAGGATGTTTCCATTAGTGTCAGAGGCCATAGCCTCAGAATAAGAGGACGTTTCTTTAGAAAGATGAGGAGGAATTTCTTTAGTCAGAGGATGGTGAATCTCCACAGAAGGCTGTTGAGGCCAAGTCAATGGATATTTTTAAAGCGGAGATTGACATATTCTTGATTAGTGCGGGTGTCAGGGGTTATGGGGAGAAGGCAGGAGAATGGGGATGTGAGTGAAAGATAGATCAGCCATGATTGAATGGCCGAGTGGCCTTGATAGGCCGGATGGTTTAATGCTGCTCCTATAATGTATATCCAACTATCCATGTTCTCCAGGGATGCTGCCTGAGCTGCTGAGTTACTCCAGCACTTTGTGTCTTTTTTTGTAAACCAGCATCTGCAGTTCGTCAGATAGACAGAAAGTGCTGGAGTGACCCAGCAGGTCAGGGAACATCACCGGAGAAAGGGAATAGTTGATGTTTCTGACCGGAACCCTTCTTGTGTCTAAAGAAGGGTTCCGACTCAAAACGTCTCCTTTTCTCCAGAGATGCCGACTGACCAACTGGGTCACTCCAGCGCTTTGTGTCGATCTTTGGTATAAAAATCAGCATCTGCAGTTCCTTCCGACAAATTCTGTCTGCAGTTCCTTGTTTTTGAACAGAACAGGTGCGTAAGTGTACCAGAAATGTGTTTTTGTTTAATTTACTAAGGTAGTCGGTGAGGGAATACCCAAGATTTATCCCAAGTGTACAGGATGCATTATTCATCAAACAACTAAAACACAGCAGGTCCTTTCACCCAACTGCAGAAAGCTGAAAATGAATTACATCCTGATCATCCATAAAAATGACCAATAACTTCCTGAGCTTAATTGGTTCCCCTGTGTCCCATTAGATGGGCACAATAGGTCGGATAATGCTCTTGTGTTTGTACTTTAGGGAATACATACTGGAAAATGCCCTAACCACACGACGCACTTTCAGCATTGAGTGCACCACCTTCCTCTTAGTGCTCTAGTATCACTCAGAACTGAAAACCTCCTGGAACTGAGTCAGGAAGTCATGATGCAGCTTTATAGGACTTTGAAGGTTGACACAAAATGCTGGACTGACTCAGCGGGACAGGCAGCTTCTCTGGAGAGAAGGGATGGGTGATTTTTCAATTCGAGACCCTACTGCAGTCTGAAGTCACTCTGAAGAAGGGTCTCGACACGAAACGTCACCCATTCCTTCTCTCCAGAGATGCTGCTGAGTCCCGCTGAGTTACTCCAGCATTTTGTGTCTGTCTTCGATTTAAACCAGCATCTGCAGTTCTTGCCTACACATTTTATAGGACTTTGGTTCGGCTGCATCTTGAGTATTGCAGGTAGTTCTGGTCACCCCATTACAGGTGGAGGCTTGGAGAGGGTGCTTGAGAGGTTTACCAACATGCTGCCTGGATTAGGGGGTATTTGCCTCCAGGTTGTGCCAACTCAGATTGTTTTTTTCGAGAATGCCAGAAGTTGAAGGGAGACCTGATAGAAGCATATAAAATTACGAGAGGCATAGATATGGTGGACAGTCAACACCATTCTCCCATGGTGGAAATTTCCAAGTCCACAGAGAATAACTTTAAGGTGAGAGGAACAAAGTTTAAAAGAGATCTGCGAGGTGGGTGTTTTTACACAGAGGGTGGTGGATGCCTGGAACGCATTGCCAGGGATGGTGGTAGGGACTGTTCACGATGTTGGGGAAGTCCAGAACCAGGGGTTACAGCTTAAGGATAAGGGGGAAGTCTTTTAGGACCGAGATGAGAAAACATTTCTTCACACAGAGAGTGGTGAGTCTGTGGAATTCTCTGCCACATCAGGTAGTTGAGGCCAGTTCATTGGCTATATTTAAGAGGGAGTTAGATGTGGTCCTTGTGGCTAAAGGGATCAGGGGGTTACTGAGCTGGATGATCAGCCATGATCATATTGAATGGCGGTGCAGGCTCGAAGGGCCGAATGGCCTACTCCTGCACCTGTTTTCTATGTTTCTATGTAGACAGAGGCTTTTAAATAGGCACATCGATATGCTGCAAATGGAGGGGCAAGCAGATGAGATTAGATCACCTTGGTGTTATGTTCTTTGCAGACATTGTGGGCCGAAGGACCTGTTTCTGTGCTGCCCTTTTGTATGTTGTATTCAACAACAGTAAAACCACAATTACATAGCAATGGCCTGCATTTTGCTGGATGTTCCGCATAAATCCCAGGATTTTTATTTTATTTTAGTTTAGAAATACAGGGTGAAAACAGACCCTTCAGCACACCAAATTCACGCCGACCATCGATCACATGTTCACACTATGATGTCCTTTGTTATCCCACTTTCACATCCAAGCCCGACAAACTAGGGGCAATTTACCGAGGGCAATTAACCTACAAACCTGCACATCTTTGGGTTGTGGGATGACATTAGAACACCCGGTGGAAACCTACCCGGTCTCAGGGTGAACATGCAAACTCCATACAGAGAGTACTTTGGTTTACTTTAAAGATACAGTGCAGAAACAGGCCCTTCAGCCCACTGAGTCCACGCCGACCAGCGATCACCCTGTACACTAACACTATCCTACAGACAAGGAACAATTTACATTTTTTTTTAACCAAAGCCAATTAACGTATGAACCTTTACGTTTCTGGGAATGTAGGAGGAAACTGGAGCACCCGGAGAAAACCCACGCAGTCACAGGGAGAACGTACAAACTCCACACAGACAGCACCCGAGGTTAGGATCGAACCCAGGTCTCTGGCGCTGTGAGGCAGCAGCACTACCCGTTGCACCAGTGTGCCGCATTACTCGGCATTAAGAGCCAGCAGGGACTTGCCAGATGCCCTGTGACTCTGGATACCTCATGGAGTCCCACTGTGAGGCAGAAGGTTACTAAGATTCCTCAGCCATCACACTGGAGACTGCTGTCAAGTGTAGAGCCGGACTACACAGGAGGAATGGACAACATGGATGCTGCATGATGTCCCTACACAGAAAATCACAGCCATTTTCTACCTTCACACTTGCTGCCTGATTCGTTCAGTTCAGTTTATTGTCATGTGTACCGAGGTACAGTGAAAAGCTTTTGTCGCGAGCTAACCAGTCAGCGGAAAGACGATACATGATGACAATCGAGCCGTCCACAGTGTACAGATACGCGATAAAGGGAATAGCATTTAGCGCGAGGTAAAGTCCATTAAACATAGTCCGAGGGTCTCCAATGACGTAGATGGTAGCTCAGAACTGCTCTCTAGTTTAAGTAGATCTGGATTAACTAAGTATTTAAAACATTTTCTGATTTTACTTTGGATTTCAGAGTCCACCGTATCTTGATTTTTCCGTCATTACGAATCTGACAATAATATTAAATTAATTATGGGCCTGAAATAATGGCCATTAAATGGGGCCTTTTCCCATTTTTTATAAAATATGCTTAAGTAGGCATAACAATCGTGTGTTCTTTCAACTAAATTGAACTAAACGAAATAGCACTCAACTGAAGAGTCATTAAGAAATCCTTCATTTATGGACAAAAACTGACTGAGTATCCAATTAACTGCAGCAGGAATTACTAACAGTATAATTAATTTAAAGTAATGAGTAACATGCTGGAATAAACTGAGTGTCTATTGACAATGGGTGTCCAACTCCATAGGATCAGGCAAACAGCTGATGGTACAGCAGTCAAACTGACTCAGAAAGCAGAGACTGTCAAGAATAGCAGAAACAAACTGAAACTGCAGCGTCTTCCTCTCACTCAAGTGGGGTTTTAGTTTGGTTTAGAGATATAGCGCAGAAACAGGCCCTTCGGCCCACCGAGTCCGCACCTACCAGCGTTCCCCGGACATTAACACCATCCTACACACACTAGGGACAATTTCACGATTATACCGAGCCAATTAACCTACAAACCTGTACGTCTTTGGAGTGTGGGAAGAAACCGAAGCACCGGGAGAAAACCCACTCAGGTCACGGGGAGAACACACAAACTCCATGCAGACAGCACCCGGGGTCAGGCTTGAACCCGGTTCTCTGGCGCTGTAAGGCAGCCACTGTACCGCTATGCCACCGTGCTGCCCTACCATGGTGCAGTCAGCTTGGGTGTACCAGAGAGTGTCTACACTGCCTGGGTGTAGGGATTTATTTTAGTTTAGTATATTGCAACATGTACTGAGGTACAGGGAAAAGCTTTTCGTTGCCTGCTAACCAGTCAGTGGAAAGACGACACACGATTACAATCGAGCCGTCCACAGTGTACAGATACAGGATAATGGGTATTACATTTAGTGCAAGATAAAATCCAGTATGGTCAAGTTGAAGATAGTCCGAGGGTCTTCAACGAGGTTGATAGTAGGAGCTCAGGAACACTCCCTCGTTGTTGGTAGGACGGTTCAGTTGCCTGATAACAGCTGGGAAGAAACATAGAAACATAGAAAATAGGTGCAGGAGTAGGCCATTCGGCCCTTCGAGCCTGCACCGCCATTCAATATGATCATGGCTGATCATCCAACTCAGTATCCTGTACCTGCCTTCTCTCCATACCCCCTGATCCCTTTAGCCACAAGGGCCACATCTAACTCCCTCTTAAATATAGCCAATGAACTGGCCTCAACTACCTGATGTGGCAGAGAATTCCACAGACTCACCACTCTCTGTGTGAAGAAATGTTTTCTCATCTCGGTCCTAAAAGACTTCCCCCTTATCCTTAAACTGTGACCCCTTGTTCTGGACTTCCCCAACAAACTGTCTCTGAATCCGGAGGTGTGTGTTTTCACACTTCAGTACCTCTTGCTCGATGGGAGAGGGGAAGAAGGGCCTGTTCCTGTGCTGTATTGTTACACGTTCCACATAAAGCATATCCTGTACTCACCATATGACAACAACCTGCAGAATTACATACCTGTCGCATGCTTCTCTGCAGCTCCACAGGAAAGAAGATGCATGTCTCAGCGTTGCATGTGCATCAGCAGCTCAGTATACAACAGACTGCTGTGCATATTTTCAGCATGTTAATTAGCTTACGGGTAAAGGAGGCAATCTTCATCATAGATGCTTCAAAGACAGAGAGAACGTTTAAAAACATGATCTAATTTTCCCGGAGCACATTCCTGTCATGCCCTGTTAAGGTGTTTTGGCATTTCAACCTCACAAAGGCAATAATTAGTATTATTATTGTCACGTGTTATCGAGATGCAGTGAAATGCTTTTATTTGCCTGCTAAGCAATTAAATCAGATCATACTGTACATGAATATATAATCACGCCATACACAAATACACGACAGCACGGTGGCGCAGCGGTAGAGTAGCTGCCTTACTGTGCTTACCCGGGTTCCATCCTGACTACGGGCGCTGTCTGCACGGAGTTTGTACGTTCTCCCCGTGACTTTTCTCCAAGAACTTCGATTTCCTCCCACACTTCAAAGATGTACAGGTTTGTAGGTTAATTGGCTTGGTATCAATGTGAAAATTGTCCCTAGTGTAGGATGGTGTTAATGTTCGGGGATCGCTGGTCGGTGCGGACTTGGTGGGCCGAAGGGCCTGTTTCTGCACTGTATCTCCAAAACTAAAACTGAAAACTAATACAACGGGTACTGCAAAGAGAAAAATACGAAATCTCAGAACATAGTTTTACAGCGTTGTAGAGTTATAGTTGCAGAGAAAAAGTCCAATGTCTGCAAAGAGGTAGGTTGGAAGATCAGGAAAGCACTCTTGCTTATGGAAGGACTATTCAGTAGTCTGATAACAGTGGGGAAGAAGCTGTTTCAGAGTCTGGTGGTAATTGCTTTCTAGATTTTGTATCTTCTGCCCAACGGGAACGGAGAGAAGAGGGAACGATCGGGGTTATAACGCCCCTTGATCATGTTGGCTGCTTTCCCGAGGCAGGGTGAAGTGTAGATGCAGACGATGGCTTGGAGTCTGGTCTGCAAGATGGACTGGGTACATCTCTGGCTGAGCAACAGATATTTTTTGAATGCAACTGAGTAAATCATGTCATGATTTATGATATGGACCAACAGTGCGGGATTGTAGCGATGGACAGCTCTAAATGCAAACATGGAAAGTAAATTCAGTTGGCCCACCACACACTAGATCTAGACATTTGCCCTGTAGATTTCAACACAGACTCCAGACTCAGGAATAGCTTCATCCCCAGGGCCATAGCTGCTATGAACCGGTCCTGCTGAGCCGGATGGTCACAACGCACAGTGATCCGGCACAGATCTACTTGCACTTTATTCTGTTTTAAAACTGTTACAATTTGTTTCATTGGGTTGTTTAAATGAATACTGACAAGCTAATTAAATTATTGCATCTTATGGGAGGTGCATTCCCAATCTCGTTGTACCCATGTACAATGACAACAAAGATATATTGTATTGTATTGTATTGTATTGTATTGTATTGTATTGTATATTACACTGCAGGAGTTCACAAGGCATTGTCAGAAGCACCAACATTACTGTAATGTTGGCGACATACACATGAGGTGAACTGTTCCTGAAATAAAGGGGAAAACATTGTGAATGTTATAGACATTAGACAATAGACAATAGACAATAGGTGCAGGGGTAGGCCCTTTGGCCCTTCGAGCCAGCACCGCCATTCAATGTGATCATGGCTAATCATTCTCAATCAGTACCCCGTTCCTGCCTTCTCCCCATATCCCTTGACTCAGCTATCCTTAAGAGCTCTATCTACCTCTCTCTTGAATGCATTCAGAGAATTGGCCTCCACTGCCTTCTGAGCAATGAATTCCACAGATTTACAGCTCTCTGACTGAAAAAGGTTTTCCTCATCTCCGTTCTAAATGGCCTACCCCTTATTCTTAAACTGTGGCCCCTGGTTCTGGACTCCCCCAACATTGGGAACATGTTTCCTGCCTCTAACGTGTCCAACCCCTTAACAATCTTATATGTTTCGATAAGATCCCCTCTCATCCTTCTAAAATTCAGTGTATACAATCCTAGATGCTCCAGTCTTTCACCATACGACAGTCCCGCCATTCCGGGAATTAACCTAGTAAACCTACACTGCACGCCCTCAATAGCAAGAATATCCTTCCTCAAATTTGGAGACCAAAACTGCACACAGTACTCCAGGTGCGGTCTCACTAGGGCCCTGTACAACTGCAGAAGGACCTCTTTGCTCCTATACTCAACTCCTCTTGTTATGAAGGCCAACATTCCATTGGCTTTCTACACTGCCTGCTGTACCTGCATGCTTCCTTTCAGTGACTGATGCACTAGGACACCCAGATCTCGTTGTACGTCCCCTTTTCCTAACTTGACACCATTCAGATAATAATCTGCCTTCCTATTCTTACCATTAAAGTGGATAACCTCACACTTATCCACATTAAACTGCCATTGACACCATTCAGATACTAATCAGATAATAATGTTGTGGTGTTGTGGAAGAGTAACTGTCCACTAAACAGATGCATGTGCCGAATACGTACCAAAAATGCAGGATCCCATACACCCAGACCGACATCCGATATCAGATGCTATTATCTGCTGCGATAAGATAATAACACCTTATTATTAAGAGGAGAAAAAATCATTTCATTCATAAAAAGCAGAGCAGCAATGGCAAGGTCAGTGATCTTGTCTTCAAAAACACAGCAGTCCCTTGTAGACTGCCCCATCCACACTAGTCCCCAGGATGTGGGCCAAACGCAGGCAGGTGAGACAAGCGTAAATGGGCCACTTCTGTCAGCAAAGGCACGGACGGCTGAAGGGCCTGTTTCAGACTGTATCACTGTGGAACATGTCCCGTAAAGATTTCCCCCCACAAATCTATGGAAATGGGGCAGCACAGTGACGCAGCTGGTAAAGCTGCTGCCTCATAGCACTGCAGACCGCGGTTCAACCCTGACCTCCGGTGCTGTCTGTGCGGAGTTTGCACGTTCTCCCTGCGATCACTTGAGTTTCCTTCGGGTGCTCCGGTTCCCCCCCCCCCCCCCCACACCCCAACAACACGTGGGGTTTGTAGATTAATTGGCCCTCCGTAACCCAACCTCCAAGTGTACAGGGAACGGATGAGAAAGTGGTGTAACATTGAACTAGTGTGAACGGGTGATCGATAGTCAGCATGGCCCCGGTGGGCCGAAGGGCCTCTTTCCCATTCCTTATGTCTAAAAAATATGTCCCAATAACATTTTGTCAGTGAATGTGGATGACAAGGAAACAGGGTGAATGGAATCATGTTATCTTTCATGTTCAACTTTATTGAATTACTAGACCAAGTGGACCCGTTGAGCCCAAACCTCTCCTGCATTGGTGCAGCACCCTCTCCTCCCCCTCCCCCTCCCCCTCCCCTCTCGCTCCCCCCCTTTCCCCTCCCCCCCACTATCCCCCCCAACCCCCTTTATCCTCCCTCCTCCCTCCTTTCCCCCTCCACCCCTCTCCCTCCCTCCCTCACCCCTCCTTCCCTAGGAGATAGATAAACAATAGACAATAGGTGCAGGAGTAGGCCATTCGGCCCTTCGAGCCAGCACCGCCATTCAATGTGATCATGGCTGATCATATAAACTTTAAAATGTGAATAACTTAAAAAATATAACACCGATTTCAATGAACCTTCTTCCATTAGCATCAAAGGGATGACGGTAAGGTGGGCCTATAATTGTTGCGCTATCATGTACCGTTTTGGCTGTAGTTCAAGAACAAACAAACAAACAAACAAATGAGAGTTTTAGTATATAGATTACACTCTGTCATGGCAAAATGTTAAACCCATTCCCAATATACTTGCATGGTGCTGAGCTTTAGACTTTAGACCAGCCGTTAGAGATACAATGCAGAAACAGGCCCTTCGGCCTACCGAGTCCATGCCAACCAGCCATACACTAGCAACATCCTACACACTAGGGACAGTTTACAATTTCACCGGAGCCAATTAACTTACGAACCTGTACGTCTTTGGAGTGTGGGAATAAAGCCAAAGCACCCAAAGAAAACCCATGAGGTCACAAGGGGAACGTACAAACTTCATACAGACAGCTCCCGTGGTCAGGAACGAAGCCAGGTGTCTGGCGCTGTAAGGCAGCAACTCTACCGCTGAGCCACCTTGCCGCCCTTCCAGCTGTCGTGAACCATAGCAGTCATGGGGTTTGTTTCCATTTTAGTGAGAAGTCGTTGTTGTTGGTTTGAAACAAGGAGCTACAGCTGCTGGTTTATAAACGCAGTGCTGGAGTAACTCAACGGGTCAGGCAGCATCTCAGGAGAACACGAATAGGTGACGTTTCTGGTCGGGATCCTTCTTCAGACATTAGAGTTACCTGGAGGAAAGTTGCAGGTCGATAGTGTTCCCATGTTTTTTGCTGCCCAACCAATTCTTAAGGGATTGGACCCGCTAGAGGCAGGAAAAATGTTCCCAATGTTGGGGGAGTCACAGTCCAGAACCAGGGGTCACAGTGTAAGAATAAAGGGGTAGGCCACTTACGACTGAGATGAGGAAAAACTTCTTTACCCAGAGAGTTGTGAATCTGTGGAATTCTCTGCCACCGAAGGCAGTGGAGACCAATTCACTGGATGTTTTCAAGAGAGAGTTAGGTATAGCTCTGAGGGCTTACGGAATCAAGGGATATGGGGAAAAAGCAGGAACGGGGTACTGATTCTGGATGATCAGCCATGATCATATTGAATGGCGGTGCTGGCTCCAAGGGCCGAATGGCCTCCTCCTGCACCTATTTTCTATGTTTCTATGTAGAAGTTGCAGCTTGGGTTGCGGTGAGATGTTGCTGTGTATTTGTGCTGATTGCCCTGACTGCAGGCATGGCCTGCCGGTGGTAGAGGGAGCGGCTCTTTGGGATAAGGATGGGGAGCGTTTGGTTTGGAGCTCTTTAAAATGTTTTCGCAACTGCACACATCCAGCCCAGCGCAGAGTATTCAGTCACGCTCCTGATACCCGGAATGTAGTGCCGTCAGAGAGGAGCCATTTGTCACTGCCAGCAGAGCAAGCTGTTAGTGCCCGGACATGCCACATCTGACAGTGTGCACTCTAGGCATGGGAGCCTGAATGCATCGTTCTCTCACTCACACCTTACAGTGCTTGTCAGGGAGCCGAGGCTGACATTTCCAAAAGCAAAATCTCACAGATGCTGAAATCCTGAGATGAAAGCAGACAGTGCAGGAAACATTCAGCAGGTCAGTCTGAAGAAGGGTCTCGACCCGAAACGTCACCCATTCCTTCTCTCCCGAGATGCTGCCTGACCTGCTGAGTTACTCCAGCATTTTGTGAATAAGTGCAGGAAACAATCTGCCAGAGGAACTCAGCAGCCTCTGTGCGTTCATTGAATGGTCGGACCTTTTGGGTCAGCTTGCAGATGCTGCTCAACTCAATAAGTTCCTGCAGAAGATTCTTTCTTGCCCCAAATTCCAACATCTGCAGTCTCTTGCTTCTCCAGTAAACGCTGGAGACATTCAGCAGGTCAGTCAGAGGTATTTATTCGCAAAATGCTGGAGTAACTCAGCAGGTCAGGCAGCATCTCAGGAAAGAAGGAATGGGTGACGTTTCGGGGAGAGACCCTTCTTCAGATGGAGTTTCATCCAGACAAATGTGTAGTGATATATTTTGGAGTACTAACGAGGCCAGAACATACACCATGAATGATTTTGGGAAGTATTGTGGGGCAGAGGTGGCATGGTGGCACAGCGGTAGAGTTACTACCTTACAGTGCCAGAGACACAAGTTCGATCCTGACTATGGGTGCCTTCTTCAGTCTGAAGAAGGGTCTCGACCCGAAAGGTCACCCATTCCTTCTCTCCTGAGATGCTGCCTGACCTGCTGAGTTACTCCAGCATTTTGTGAATAAATACCTTCAATTTGTACCAGCATCTGCAGTTATTTTCATACCCTCGCAGGTCAGTCAGTGTCTATAGAGTGATAGATAGAGATTACACTTCATTTGACGGCACAGTGGTACAGCAACAGAACTGCTGCCTCACGGTGCTCGGGTCCCAGGTCCCGTCCTGACTACGAGTGCTGTCTGCATGGCGTTTGTACATTCTCCCCGTACCCGCGTGGGTTTTCTCCAGGTGCTCCAGTTTCCACCCACACTCCAAAGACATACAGGTTTATAGGTTAATTGATTTGGTATGATTGTAAATTGTTCCTAGTGTGTGTAGGATAGTGTTAGTGTGCGGGGTGATCGCTGGTCGGTGTGGACTCGGTCCGCCAAAGGGCCTTTTGCCAAACTGTATCTTTAAAATAAAATAAACTAAATTCAGTGGAACGAGCAGCATATGTGCATGAAATGAATGGTCAGAATTTTCGCGTTAACCTGCTGATGTTGCTCTTGCTGAAGAATTCTTTCTTGCTCCAAATTCCGGCATCTGCAGTCCCTTGTGAGTGTGCATGAAAACACCCATGCTCTGTAATTCAGTGTGAAAATAAATCAACTAGAATCATTGTTTGGCAGACAATGGCTTGGCTCCCCAACGTCCTGGGTGAGCTTTGTGTTGGTGATGGTTGGGCTTGTAAAATATGGGTGTATCCGAATCATTCCTTCCATAAGCTATGGCACTGTTTGATTCACCTCTACCTTATTGAGCATAGAGTCATAGAGTGATACAGCATGGAAACAGGCTCTTTGGCCCAACTTGCCCACACCGGCAAACATACCCCATCTATACTAGTCCCACCTGCCCGTGTTTGGCCCATATCCCTCTAAACCTGTCCTATCCATGAACCTGTTCTAAACGTTGCGATAGTACCTGCCTCAACTATCTCCTCCGGCAGTTCGTTCCATACACCCACTGTAAAAAAGTTACTCCCATTAAATCTTTCCCTCCTCACTTGCATCTGCACCTCCCAGGTTATAGTCCATATCCCATTATTATTATTACAGGATATATCCCATTCCCAGGGTATCTTCGCCTCCAATGCAAAGACTGATGACGATGGATTTCAACAAGGGACGTCTCAAAACCTGACTGACGAATGCTGGTGTGAAGCTTAGTGCTTTGATTGATTTGCCCCTACGCTGAGGTTTCAAGCCTTTTCAGTTCTCTGGTATGCATCCAACTACTTGGCTGTCACAGTTTTAAAAAAAAGGGAACTTTCTTTTACACGGCAACTTTCTCATTTTCAGACTTGTCCAAAATGCTTCACAGATGATCAGCCCTATTGAAATCTGCGATAATTAGACTTTAGACTTCAGACTTACAGCGCGGAAACAGGCCCTTCTGCTCAATGGGTCCGTGCCCACTAGAGATACCCTTGCACTAGCACTACCCCCCACACTTGGGACAACTTATAATGTTACAGAAGCCAATCAACCTGCAACCCTGTACATCTTTGGAGTACGGGAGGAAACCGGAGCTCCTGGAGAAAACCCACATGGGCACAGGGAGGGTACAAACTCCGTACAGACAGCACCTGTAGTCAGTGTAGGAAAATAACTGCAGATGCTGGTACAAATCGCAGGTATCACAAAATGCTGGAGTAACTCAGCGGATCAGGCAGCATCTCAGGAGAGAAGGAATGGGTGACGTTTCGGGTCGAGACCCTTCTTCAGAGTCTGAAGGAGGGACTCGACCCGAAACGTCACCCATTCCTTCTCTCCTGGGATGCTGCCTGACCCGCAGAGTTACTCCAGCATTTTGTGATACCTGCGATGTGTGGCACCCGTAGTCAGGATCGAACTTGTGTCTCTGGCACTGTAAGGTAGTAACTCTACCGCTGTGCCACTGTGCCACCTTTCTCCCACAATACTTCCCAAAATCATTCATGGTGTATGTTCTGGCCTCGTTAGTACTCCAAAATATATCACTACACATTTCTCTGGATTAAACTCCATCTGCCATTTTTCAGCTCATTATATCAATATCTCTCTTTCGGCTAAGACTGCATTCCACACTCCCATTAACTAAAGTTTCTGGCAATGTTACCTGGAGAACTGCCTGTAGTTCCGGTCACCGTGTTAAGTTTAGTTTAGTTTAGAGATACAGTGCGGAAACAGGCCCTTCGGCCCGCCGAGTCTGTGCCGACCAGCGATTACCCTATCCACTGGCACTTTCTTCCACACGAGGGACAATTTACAATTTTACAGAAGCCAATTAACCTACAAACCTGCATGTCTTTGGAGTGTGAGAGGAAACCGGAGCATCCGGAGAAAACCTACGCGGTCACAGGGAGAACGTACAAACTCCGTACGGACAACACCCATAGTCAGCATCGAACTCGGGTTTCTGTTGCTGTAAGGCAGCAACTCTACCGCTGTGCCACTGATGTTATAGGAAGGATATGATGGCACTGAACAGGGTGCAGAGAAGATTCAACAGGGTGTTTCTGAGATGGATATCCCTTACATATTCTGTTTTAATTTTAGATTAACAGCAACTTCAGCTTTTTGGATTTTCATTTAGATGTCGTTGTTTCTTACCCATCTGCTCAGACTAAAACCCGCTTCAAATCATCGCGACACTGTGGGTGAGAACCAATGGGCAATTCTCGCTGAATTCTCAATTCTCAGTTACCAAGGGTGCGGCAGGTTTATGGAGAACCCCCTTTTGAATGAATTGAACCTGTTAAAAAATATAATTAAATAACTTGGTCAGGGCAGTGACAAAGACTGAGGAGAGGGAGGCTGGAGAAATATCACTTCTCATCGATCGGACAGCAGCATTCTATTGCTTCTTAAGGAACAATAAAAGGATAGCAGATTGATTTTCATGTGAAGTGGGAGCTGAGGCCTTTACAGAGAGCGCTATTATTCCATTCATCCATTGACAAGACAGTTGGGTCATTACACAGCAAGAGCTTCCCAGAACTCCAAACGGCAAAACTAGTTTCGGCACAGCCCGATAGAGACATATCCTTCCAGCTGACTGTGCAGCAGCAAGACATTGATTTACAAGCTCCATAACTCCACAAGTATCGATGCTCCCGTTCTCAGAGTGAAGGGACACACCTGTAACAGATGGTCTCGACAGGCGAGGACTGATTTAACTGTTATCATCGGGCAATTTTGAAGCACGTCTGCTGTGGTCTGTTGGCGCGTGCTTTCAACTGGTTCCACTGGCTCGCCGGGAGGGTTTTTAAATGCTCAGGAAGTTGCTCGGGAGAGACGTGCCCTTGTCTGACGGCGCAGAGCGTGCGAGGTTGCAACCTTCGAGCATTGTTCGCCACTTCGATGAATCCCAACACAGAGACTTGGAGCAGGCAGAATGTGTAAGGAGGAAGGGGTGGCACGGTGGCGCAGCGGTAGAGTTGCTGCCTTACAGCGCCAGGGGCCCAGGTTCGATCCTGACTACAGGTGCTGTCTGTACGGAGTTTGTATGTTCTCCTCGTGACCCGTGTAGGTTTTCCCCCACAGTTCAAACTCGTACAGGTTTCTAGGCTAATTAGCTTGGTATAATCGTAAATTGTCCCTAGTGTGCATAGGATAGTATTAGTGTTCAGGGACCTCTGGTTGGCAAGGACTCAATGGGCCAGGGCCGTCTTAACGCATGGGCCTAATGGGCACTTGCCCGGGGCCCCACGAGCATAGGGGCCCCATGCTGATCTGTGTATGTTAGGTGACTTGCAATAAATAAATACTACTTTAAAAATGTAGGTTCAATAAGTGCTTTTTTCGCAACATTTTCGGTCCCTAAGTGCTTCTCACAGCGATCTGTAAGTGCTTTTCGCAACAATGTAGCGCCCTAAGTCCATCGCTAAGTGCTTTTCGGTAAGTGCTTTTCGCCGGCACGACATGGGGAGGCTGGTAGGGAAAGGGGGGTGGGGGAGAGTAACGGTAGGGGCCCCAGTACACTGCTTTGCCCGGGGGCCCATAATGCTGTAAAAACGGCCCTGCAATGGGCCGAAAGGCCTGTAACTTGGTTGTCTCTCTAAACAAAACTAAACTAACAAACCTAAACTGCAAATGTTGGTTTACACCGAAGATAGACACAAAATGTTGTGTCTACCTACAGAGAAGCGGTTTGCAGCCACTACAAAAGAGAGACACTCTGAATCTGGAGTTGTGCATTTTCACACTTGTATAGTTTTTGCCCGATGGGAGAGGGGAGAAGGGGAGAAGGGGAAGTATCCTATCTTCCTTCTGTACCACCTTATCTACCTGTGCTGCCAACGTCATCAAACCTTGTACACTGTGGTCCCTCGGTTCCTCAATATTCCCTCAGGCTCCATCATTCATTGTGCTTGAACTACCCTTATTGTTCCTCCCATTGTAAGTGTTGTTCAATGTCAGTGCTTAGACCTGGCTGTGAGAGAAATGATGATGTGCTTCCTCTTCTCCCCTCTCCCATCGGGCAAAAGGTACAGAAGTGTGAAAACGCACACCTCCAGATTCAGGGACAGTTTCTTCCCAGCTGCTATCAGGCAACTGAACCATCCTACCACAACTAGAGAGCGGCCCTGAACTACCATCCACCTCATTGGTGACCCACGGACTATCTTTGATCGGACTTTACTGGCTTTATCTTGCACTAAACGTTATTCCGTTATCGTGTCTCTGTACACTGTGAACGGTTCGGTTGTAATCACGTATTGTCTTTCGGCTGACTGGTTAGCGCGCAACAAAAGCAACAAAAGCTTTTCATTGCACCTCGGGACAAGTGATAATAAACTAAACGAAACTGGGGCAGACGCTATCTTCCTGGATAGACACAAAATGCTGGAGTAACACAGCGGGGCAGGCAGCATCTCTGGATAGAGGCCGCCATTCATCGCCAGAACCACTCGATAATATCAACACAGACATCAGACACTTACGTGTTGCCTATAGCTCCGCTTTCAAAACTCATCTCCAAAAGTCTGGACCTTGGAATCAACACCCTCCTCTGCAACTGGATCCTCGACTTCCTCGCCCACAGACTGCAATGAGTGAGGTCCACGATAATTCTCGGCATGGGTGCCCTGCATACACCGATCAGCCAAAACATTACGACCACTGACAGGTGAAGTGAAGAACATTGGTTATCTTGTTACAATGGCACCTGTCAAGGGGTGGGATATATTAGGCAGCAAGTGAGCAGTCAGTTCTTGAAGTTAATGTGTTGGATGCAGGAGAAATGGGCAGGAGTAAAGACCCGAACGACTTTGAGAAGGGCCAAATTGTTATGGCCAGACGACTGGGTCAGAGCATCTCTGAAACGGCAAGGCTTGTGGAGTGCTCCCGGTCGGCAGTGGTGAGTAGCTACCGACGGTGGTCCGAGGAGGGGCAAACCACAAACCGGCGACAGACAGGGTGTTGGGTGCCCAAGGCTCATCGATGCGCGAGGGCAACGAAGGCTATCCCGTCTGGTCCGAACCGACAGAAGGTCTACTGTGGCACAAGTCACAGAAAATGTTAATGGTGGTCACGGGAGGAATTTGTCACAATACACAGTGTATCGCAACCTGCTGTGTATGGGGCTGCACACGGAGGACCAATGGCATATTAGGCAGGTGGTCATAATGTTTTGGCTTATCAGGTCATAGAAACATAGAAACATAGAAAATAGGTGCAGGAGTAGGTCATTCGGCCCTTCGAGCCTGCACCGCCATTCAATATGATCATGGCTGATCATCCAACTCGGGATCCCGTACCTGCCTTCTCTCCATACCCCCTGATCCCTTTAGCCACAAGGGCCACATCTAACTCCCTCTTAAATATAGCCAATGAACTGGCCTCAACTACCTTCTGTGGCAGAGAATTCCACAGATTCACCACTCTCTGTGTGAAAAAAAACTTTCTCATCTCGGTCCTAAAAGACTTCCCCCTTATCCTTAAACTGTGACCCCTTGTTCTGGACTTCCCCAACATCGGGAACAATCTTCCTGCATCTAGCCTGTCCAACCCCTTAAGAATTTTGTAAGTTTCTATAAGATCCCCCCTCAATCTTCTAAATTCCAGCGAGTACAAGCCGAGTCTATCCAGTCTTTCTTCATATGAAAGTCCTGCCATCCCAGGAATCAATCTGGTGAACCTTCTCTGTACTCCCTCTATGGCAAGAATGTCTTAATGTCATAATGTTTTGGCTGATCGGTGTAGATGCATTCTCAGCCGCTCACTATATTCGTGACTGTGCGGCCATATTCTAACCCCATTTAATAATATGTAGGTGATACCACCATAGTCGGCCGAAACTCGAACAATGACAAGACGAAGTGCAGAATGGAGGCAGAGAGCCTGAGCTGCAGTGTCAATACAACAACCTGTCCCCGAAATGTCAGGAAAATAAAGGAGCTGGTTATTGACTTCGGGAAGTTCAGTTTAATTTAATTCATTGTCACATGTACCCGGGTACAGCAAAAGTCTTTTTGTTGCATGCTAACCAGTCAGCAAAAAGACGAAACATGAAAAGACGATCCACAAAAAGTCCAGTAAAATCCGTTTAAAGGTAGTCCAAGGATCTCCAATGAGGTCAATAGTGGCCCAGGACTGCTCTCTAGTTGAATCTCTAGTTCAGTCTGAAGAAGGGTCTCGACCCGAAACGTCACCCATTCCTTCTCTCCTGAGATGCTGCCTGCCCTGTTGAGTTACTCCAGCATTTTGTGAATAAATACCTTCGATTTTTTGGTCTCCAAATTTGAGGAAGGATATTCTTGCTATGGAGGGCGTGCAGCGTAGGTTCACTAGGTTAATTCCCGGAATGGCGGGACTGTCGTATGTTGAAAGGCTGCAGCGATTGGGCTTGTATACACTGGAATTTAGAAGGATGAGGGGGGATCTTATTGAAACATATAAGATAATTAGGGGATTGGACACATTAGAGGCAGGAAACATGTTCCCAATGTTGGGGGAGTCCAGAACAAGGGGCCACAGTTTAAGAATAAGGGGTAGGCCATTTAGAACGGAGATGAGGAAGAACTTTTTCAGTCAGAGAGTGGTGAAGGTGTGGAATTCTCTGCCTCAGAAGGCAGTGGAGGCCAGTTCGTTGGATGCTTTCAAGAGAGAGCTGGATAGAGCTCTTAAGGATAGCGGAGTGAGGGGGTATGGGGAGAAGGCAGGAACGGGGTACTGATTGAGAGTGATCAGCCATGATCGCATTGAATGGCGGTGCTGGCTCGAAGGGCTGAATGGCCTACTCCTGCACCTATTGTCTATTGTCTATTGTCTATTTTGTACCAGCATCTGCAGTTATTTTCTTACTCTAGTTGGCGATAGGATTGTTCAGTTGCCTGAGGACAGCTGGTGAAGAAACTGTCCCTGAAACATAAGGTATTGATACTTGAAACAAGATGGTGTCGTGCCCCAGACTTGTGCCAAAGGTGCTGAAGTGGAAATAATCAAGTCCTTCACGTTCCGAGGTGGAAATGCAATGATTTGCCTTGGCTCAACTACATCGACGCTCTGGCCAAGAAAGCACACTAATGCTTCTCCTCACATGGCTAAGGAAATTGGGCAAATCTCCAAATCCTGCAGAAAGCATCCCATCAACACGCATCATGTTTTAGTACGGGAACTGCTCAGCCCAGAACCACAAGAAATTTCAGAGAGCTGTGAACACAGCCCAATCCATCACACAAACCAGCTTCTCCCCATCAACTCTATTTGTTCTTTACTCTGCCCAGGGAAAGCAGCCAACATCATCGAGGACCACTCACACCACGGTCATTCTCTTTACTCCCCTCTCCCATCGGGCAGATGATACAAACGCTTGATACAAAAGTTCAGTCTGAAGAAGGGTCTCGACCCGAAACGTCACCCATTCCTTCTCTCCTGAGATGCTGCCTGACCCGCTGAGTTGCTCCAGCATTTTGTGAAATAAATACCTTTGATTTGTACCAGCATCTGCAGTTATTCTCTTACAATACAAACGCTTGAAATCACCTACCACAGGTTCAGGAACAGCTTCTTCCCTGTTTTAGCAGACTCTCATATGTTAAGGATTCCTGATCTTCCAGTCTACCTATTTGCAGTCTTCACACTTTTTTTTGTCTGTGCTTTCTCTGTGGCTGAAACACTATATTCTACATTCTGCGTATTTTCTCATTTGAATGACCTGATGTACTCATGTGTGATATGATCTGCCTGGTAAGCATGCAGAACAATGTTTTACACTCTATCTCAGTACACATGACAATAATAGACAACAGACAACAGGTGCAGGAGTAGGCCATTCGGCCCTTCGAGCCAGCACTTTCATTCACTGTGATCATCCACAATCAGTACCCCGTTCCTGCCTTCTCCCCATACCCTCTGACTCTGCTATCCTTAAGAGGTCTATCTAGCTCTCTCTTGAAAGTATCCAGTGAATTGGTCTCCAATGCCTTCTGACGCAGAGAATTCCACAGATTCACAACTCTCTGGGGGAAAACGTTTTTCCTCATCTCTGTTCTAAATGGCCTACCCCTTATTCTTAAACTGTGGCCCTTGGTTCTGGACTCTCCCACATCGGGAACATGTTTCCTTCCTCTAGCATGTCCAATCCCTTAATAATCTTATATGTTTCAATAAGATCCCCTCTCATCCTTCTAAATTCCAGTGTATACAAGCCCAGTCGCTCTATTCTTTCAACATGTGACAGTCCCGCCATCCCGAGAATTAATCTCGTGAACCTACACTGCAATAGTAAGAATGTCCTTCCTCAAATTTGGAGACCAAAACTGCACACAATACTCCAGGTGTGGTCTCGCTAGGGCCCTGTACAACTGCAGAAGGACCTCTTTGCTCCTATACTCAACTCCTCTTATTATGAAGGCCAACATGCCATTAGCTTTCCTCACTGCCTGCTGTACCTGCATTCTTGCTTTCAGTGACTGATGAACAAGGTCACCCAGATCTCGTTGTACGTCCCCTTTTCCTAACTTGACACCATTCAGATAATCATCTGCCTTCCTGTTCTTGCCACCAAAGTGGATAACCTCAGATTTATCCACTTTAAACTGCATCTGCCATGCATCTTCCCACTCACACAACCTGTCCAAGTCACCCTGCATCCTCATAGCATCTTCCTCACAGTTCATCATCTGCAAAATTGCGACTGTTACTTTTAATCCCTTCATCTAAATCATTAATGTATATTGTAAATAGTTGTGGTTCCAGCACCGAGCCTTGCTGTACCCCAATAGTCACTGCCTGCCATTCTGAAAGGGACCCGTTAATCCCTACTCTTTGTTTCCTGTCTGCCAACCAATTTTCTATCCATGTCAGTACCCTATCCCCAATACCATGTGCTCTAATTTTGTGCACTAATCTCCTAGGTGGGACCTTATCAAAGGCTTTCTGAAAGTCCAGGTACACAACAACCACTGGCTCTCCCTTGTCCATTTTCCTCATTACATCCTCAAAAAATTTCAGAAGATTAGTCAAGCATGATTCCCCTTCGTAAATCCATGCTGACTTGGACCGATCCTGTTACTGCTATCCAATCATGCCGCTATTTCATCTTTTATAATTGACTCCTGCATCCCCACCACTGATGTCAGGCTAACTGGTCTATAATTCCCTGTTTTCTCTCTCCCTCCTTTCTTAAAATGTGGGATAACATTAGCTACCCTCCAATCCACAGGAACTGATCCTCAATCTATCGAACATTGGAAAATGATCACCAATGCATCCACGATTTCTAGATCCACTTCCTTAAGTATCCTAGAATGCAGACCATCAGGCCCTGGGGATTTATCAGCCTTCAGTCCGATCAGTCTTCCAAACACCATTTCCTGCCTAATGTGAATTTGCATAGAAACATAGAAAATAGGTGCAGGAGGAGGCCATTTGGCCCTTTGAGCCAGCGCCGCCATTCATTGTGATCATGGCTAATCATCTACAATCAGTAACCTGTGCCTGCCTTCTCTGCATATCCCTTGATTCCACTAGCCCCTAGATCCCAGTGGTCTATCTAACTCTCTTTTAAATTCATCCCGTGAATTTGCCTCCACTGCCTTCTATGGCAGAGAATTCCACAAATTCACAACTCTGGGTGAATTTTTTTTTTCTCATCTCAGTTTTAAATGGCCTCCCCTTTATTCTTCGACTGTGGCCCCTGGTTCTGGACTCCCCCAACAATGGGAATATTTTTCCTGCATCTAGTTTGTCCAGTCCTTTCATAATTTTATACTTCTGTATAAGATCCCCTCTCATCCTTCTAAACTCCAGTGAATACAAGCCCATTCTTCCCAATCTTTCCTCTTATGACAGTCCCGCCATCCCGGGGATTAACCTCATGAACCTACACTGCACTGCCTCAATAGCAAGGATGTCCTTCCTCAAATTAGGAGGCCAAAGCTTCAGTTCGTCCGTCACCCTAGGTCCTCTGGATACTCGTACATCTGGGAGATTGCTTGTGTCTTCCTCAGTGACAACAGATCCAAAGTACCTGTTCAACTCGTCTGCCATTTCCTTGTTCCCCATAATAAGTTCACCTGTTTCTGTCTTCAAGGGACCCACATTTGTCTTAACTAATTTTTTCCTATTCACATACCTAAAGAAGCTTTTACTATCCTCCTTTATATCCTTGGCTAGCTTACCTTTGTACCTCATCTTTTCTCCCTGTATTGCCTTTTTAGTTATCTTCTGCTGCTCTTTAAAATTACCCAATCCTCTGGCTTCCCGCTCATCTTTGCTATGTTATACTTCTCTTTTATTTTTATATTGTCCTTGACTTCCCTTGTCAGCCACGGTCGCCTCTTACTCCCCTTAGAATTTTTCTTCTACTTTGGAATGAACTGATCCTGCACCTTCTGTATTATTCCCAGAAATACCTGCCATTGTTGTTCCACTGTCATCCCTGCTAGGGTCCCTTTCCAGTCAACTGTAGCCAGCTCCCCTTTGCTCAACTGTAATACTGACACTTCTGATTTTCCATTCTCCCTCTCAAATTGTAGATTAAAACCTATCATATTATGATCACTGCCTCCTAATGGCTCCTTTACCTTGAGTTCCCTTTATCAAATCCGGTTCATTATCCAACACTAATTCCAGAATTGCCTTCTCCCTGGTAGGCTCCAGTACAAGCTGCTCCAAGAATCCATCTTGGAGGCATTCCACAAACTCCCTTTCTTGGGGTCCATTACCAACCTGATTTTCCCAGTCTACCTGCATGTTGAAATCTCCCATAAACATCGTAGCATTACCTTTGCGACATGCCAATTTTAACTCTTGATTCAACTTGCACCCTATGTCCAGGCTACTGTTTGGGGGCCTGTAGATAACTCCCATTAGGGTCTCATTACCCTTACAATTCCTCAGTTCTATCCATACTGACTCTACATCTCCTGATTCTATGTCACCCCTCGCAAGGGACTGAATTTCATTCCTTACCAACAGAGCGACCACACCCCCTCTGCCCACCTGTCTGTCTTTTCGATCGGACGTATACTCCTGAATATTCAGTTCCCAGCCCTGGTCCTCTTGCAGCCATGTCTCTGTAATTCCCACAACATCATACTTGCCAATTTCTAACTGAGCTTCAAGCTCATCCACTTTATTTCTCACCCTTCGCGCATTCATATACAACACTTTAACTTCGGTATTCACCTCCCCTCTCACACCGGTCACTATTGGCCCTGACCTTACTCTCTTTTCCCTTCTCGAACTTTCCTTCCCATTAATTCAGGAGTCTTTTAACTTTTGCTGTACTCACTTCCCCTTTAACTCCATCTTTATACTCCCAATTTGTCAACCCCTCCCCCCCGCTATTTAGTTTAAACCCACACGTGTAGCACCAGCAAACCTGCCTGCCAGAATGTTGGTCCCCCTGCTGTTAAGGTGCAACCCGTCCCTTTTTTACAGGTCACACCTACCCCAGAAGAGATCCCAGTGGTCTATAAATCTAAATCCCTGCTCCCTGCACCAGCCCCATAGCCATACATTCAGATCCCCTATCCCCCTGTTCCTGCCCTCACCAGCACAAGGTACAGGAAACAATCCAGAGATAACCACCCTAGAAGTCCTGCTCTTCAGTCTTCTTCCTAACTCTCTAAACTCACGTTGCAGAACCTCCTTCCTCTTCTTCCCGACATCGTTTGTGCCCAGGTTCACAACTACATCCGGCTGTTCACCTTCCCTCTTGAGGATGGGACATCTCGGTCTGAGACATCTTGGATCCGGGCACCAGGGAGGCAACGGACCATCCTCGAGTCTCGCCTGCCGCCACAGAATCTCCTGTCCGCACCTCGGACAATGGAGTCACCCACCACTATGGCTCTGCCCAACGTCGGTCTTGCCGGTCGAGTCTCCTCGCTAGGATGGCAGGACTTTCATATGAAGAAAGATTGGATAGACTCGGCTTGTACTCGCTGGAATTTAGAAGATTGAGGGGGGATCTTATAGAAACTTGTAAAATTCTTAAGGGGTTGGACAGGCTAGATGCAGGAAGATTGTTCCCGATGTTGGGGAAATCCAGAACAAGGGGTCACAGTTTAAGGATAAGGGGGAATTCTTTTAGGACCGAAATGAGAACGTTTTTTTTCACAGAGAGTGGTGAATCTGTGGAATTCTCTGCCACAGAAGGTAGTTGAGGCCAGTTCATTGGCTATATTTAAGAGGGAGTTAGATGTGGCCCTTGTGGCTAAAGGGTTCACGGGGTATGGAGAGAAGGCAGGTATGGGATACTGAGTTGGATGATCAGCCATGATCATATTGAATAGCGGTGCAGGCTGGAAGGGCCGAATGGCCTACTCCTGCACCTATTTTCTATGTTTCTATGCTAGGATTGGAGCCACCGACCGACCTGTCCGCCGCTCGGACTGGAAGCGCCGTCTGCCCCGACAGCTCCCAAGAGGGGCGTACCTGTTTTCATTAGGCACAGCCACCTGGGTCTCCTGCTCTCCACGTTTACTCCCCTTTCTCACAGTCACCCACCTTCACTCTCCCTGAACCCTTGGCGTGACAACCTCACTGTAGGTCCTGTCCAGGAAACTCTCGTTTTTATCCGGATGGCCCTGAGGTCATCCAGCTGCTGCTCCAGTTCCCCAACACGTTCATTCAGGAGCTGCACCTGGACACAATCTCTGCAGGTGTAGGGCCCAGAAGCTCCAGCAGTGTCCCTGCCTTCCCACATCCTGCAGGAAACACACTGCACCAACATGCCTGCCATTTCCTCAGTGGACAAAGATCACAAATTTCGATCAAGTATTGCCTACTTGCCTCAGTCTCCTCGCCGAAGACTCTCTAGCCAAAGACTCGCACTTTACTCACCAAGGCACTTCACCCCAACTAGGCCGCTCCCAACTAGGCCGCTCCATTACAGCTGCACTTCTTTATCTGTCACTTAATCAACTAATTTAGGGCTAATTTGTAAGTTACTCGAACCTGGGCCTTTGGCACTCTTTTTAAATCTTCTTTCCCTCTGACTCACCTACTTCCAGCCAATACTCACTCTCACTGTTTCCTAAACGTTGGGATGGTCACTGCCTCAACGACCTCCATACTGTAATTCCATTAAAAGAAAATGGCTGCTGCTTCTGGCTGCTGCTTCTCTCCGGCCTTCACGGAAAACACTAATAAACCAATAACAATAAGAAACCAATAACAATACTAAATTGGCTGCCAAACTTCTCATAATATTACAGTCCCCTACATTTCAGAAGTATATCAGTGACTGTAATTAAAGCACTTTGAGATGGCAGCTCGGTGGCACAATGGTAGGGTTACTGACTTACAGCGCCAGAGACCCGGGTTCGATCCTGACTACGGGTGCTGTCTGTACGTAGTTTGTACGTTCTCCCCGTGACCTGCGTGAGTTTCCTCTGTGTGCTCTTGTTTCCTCCCACACTCCAAAGACGTACAGGTTTGTAGGTTAATTTGGCTTCGGTGAAAATTGTAAAATGTCCCGAGTGTGTGTAGAATAATGTTAGTATGCGGGGATCACTGGTCGGTGCGGACTCAATGGGCCGAAGGGCCTGTTTCCGTGCCGTATCTATAAACTAAACTAGACATAGAGAGTTATGGAGTCATGGAAGTAGACCCAACTTGCCCATGCCAACCAACATACCCCATCTACACCAGTCCCACCTGCCTGCTTTTGACTCATATCTTTCTAAACCTACCCTATCCACGTACCTGTCTAAATGTTTCCTGTTTCCACGCCGTATGTCTAACTAAACTAAACTAATATCCTGGGGTTATGAAAAGCACGATCTAAATCTGCTGTGTTTCTGCCCATAAACCCTCTGTCACAGTGCAGATATCTCACCTGTTACAGGATGTCAATGGTGGAGCCAGCAATGGCATGTGACACGGAGAAGCTAAAAGATGGGGGGAAAATAGCTATTAATAATAGAAGATCAAACAGAAAAGATAAATAAATCATGCTGATTTCAATTAAATCTGGCAGAGACTTTGATTTATTTCAGAACAATTAAAGCAGAGCAGACAATGATTGACCAGCCGCACAGACAAAACTCCTGCAAAGTTCATTAAACCAGCACACAGCCTTGCTTTCCCTTATCTCTCAATGCGAGTCAAGAACGTAAAATATGATCATAATAGGAAGCCTGCAGACTTTAAAAGCATTCTTACAAATCTGAAATGTACTCATATTGAATGATTTACAGGCTTCTCGAGGCTGACAATAGCGACATAATCTTTATTTCCTTAAACTGAATTAAAGCATGGATAATTTTAGCAATTTAGTTAATTAACGTTTAAACAATTAATTAGTTGGTTGTTTCTCAGGGACCAATTTGATCGCTGGTGTCTCCTTCCATCCCTTTGTAAATTGTGTGCCAAGGTACATATCTGTGTCGACTCAATTATGCTTAAAGAATCTGTCCCTTCTCAACCATTAAAGGAAGTGGGGTGAACGTACCACAGAATCCGAATGCTATCCCAGCGATTTACCTCAGCTTAATAACTCTGCCTCTGATCTGAGATTGTTTTAAATGGAATTACTTTATGGTACTCTGAGGAGTGAAATTATTGTTTAATGCCACAATCTTTGCACGGAATTGGGGGTTCATTTAACCCCCCCTACCCGGCTCGTTAAAACAGCGTACTTAGCTTAGTTTTGTTTGGGGATGCAGCGTGGAAACAGGCCCTTCAGCCCACCAAGTCCGTGCCGGCCAGCGATCGCCCATTCACACTCGTTCCATAACTTTGGGTTTAAATTTTTTTTTTAATGGAATTACAGTATGGTGGTCGTCGAGGCAGGGATCATCCTAATGTTTAGGAAACAGTTAGACAGGTACATGGATAGGAAAGGTTTGGAGGGATATGGACCAAACGCAGGCAGGTGGGACTGGTGCAGGTGGGACTGGTGTAGCTGGGACATGTGGGCAAGTTGGGCCATAGGGCTTGTTTCCACACTGTGTCACTCTATGACTCTATGACTCGACACTGAGGTGTGAAATGATCATTTAATGCAAAAATCTTGGCATGGAATTTAATCCAAAGTATAAAGTTGCAGTGCAAGTTTTTTAACACAGTGGGTGATGGGTGTCTTGAATGGGCTGCCAGGGGTGGTAGTGGAGGCTGATACAATAGTGGCGTTTAAGAGGCTTTTGGATAGGCACATGGATATGCAGGGAATGGAGGGATATGGATCCCATCTACGCAAAGGAAATTAGTTTAACTTGCCTTCATGTTCGGCACAGACATTGCGGGTCAAAGCGTCCATTCCTCTGCTGTACTGTTCTATGTCCTGTGTTCTATAATTTTAAGGTCTTCTTAATAGACAATAGACAATAGACAATAGACAATAGACAATAGACAATAGACAATAGGTGCAGGAGGAGGCCATTCGGCCCTTTGAGCCAGCACCACCATTCAATGTGATCATGGCTGGTCATTCTCAATCAGTACCCCGTTCCTGCCTTCTCCCCATACCCCCTGACTCCACTGTCCTTAAGAGCTTTGTCTAGCTCTCTCTTGAATGCATTCAGAGAATTGGCCTCCACTGCCTTCTGAGGCAGGGAATTCCACAGATTCACAGCCCTCTGACTGAAAAAGTTTTTCCTCATCTCAGTTCTAAATGGCCTACCCCTTATTCTTAAACTGTGGCCCCTTGTTCTGGACTTCCCCAACATTGGGAACATGTTTCCTGCCTCTCACGTGTCCAACCCCTTAATAATCTTATACGTTTCGATAAGATCCCCTCTCATCCTTCTAAATTCCAGTGTATAAAAGCCTAGTCGCTCCAGTCTTTCAACATATGACAGTCCCGCCATTCCGGGAATTAACCTAGTAAACCTGCGCTGCACGCCCTCAATAGCAAGAATATCCTTCCTCGAATTTGGAGACCAAAACTGCACACAGTACTCCAGGTGCGGTCTCACTAGGGCCCTGTACAACTGCAGAAGGACCTCTTTGTTCCTTTACTCAACTTCTTCTTGCGTTTGAGGAAGCAGAAGTTATGAAGCTGCTTCTGCTTCTGCTGTCTCTGTTAGTTGTCATTCGCCTGACTGAGGTCAGTTGACAGGGCTCACCATGGGGAGGTCGACAACATTTAAGGTGAAAGAGGCAAAGTTTAACGGAGATGTAATGGGGCATTTTTTTACACAGAGGGTGGCGGGTGCCTGGAACGCACTGCCAGAGGTGATGGTGGAGGCAGAGGCAACGGTAGTGTTGAAGAGGTTTTTAGATAGACGCATGTATAGGCAGGGAATGGATATGGACCATGTGAAGGCAGAGGAGATTAGTTTAACTTCTCATCACGTTTGACACAGATAGGTAGATATGAAGTGCTGGAGTAACTCAGCGGGTCGGGCAGCATCTCTGGAGGTAAAGGAATGGTGACGTTTCGGGTTGGGACCCTTCGTCAGACCTGAACCAATCGTCTATTCCGACCCGAAACTTTTTCAGGCAGAGAGTTGTGAATCTGTGGAATTCTCTGCCTCAGAAGGCAGTGGAGGCCGATTCTCTGGATGCTTTCAAGAGAGAGCTAGATAGAGCTCTTAAGGATAGCGGAGTCAGGGGGTATGGGGAGAAGGCAGGAACGGGGTACTGATTGAGAATGATCAGCCATGATCACATTGAATGGCGGTGCTGGCTCGAAGGGCCGAATGGCCTCCTCCTGCACCTATTGTCTATTGTCTATTGAAACGTCACCCATCCATTTTCTCCAGAGATACGGCCTGACCCGCTGAGGTACTCTAGCGCTTTGTGCCGATCTTAGGTATAAACCAGAATCTGCAGTTCCTTCCTACACATTGTGGGTCAAAGGGCATGTTCTGTGCTGTGCTGTTCTATGTTCTTGATGCTCATAAGGTCATAAGTGACAGGAACAGAATTAGGCCATTCGGCCCATCAAGCCTACTCCACAATTCAATCATGGCTGATCTATCTCTCCCTCCTAACCCCATTCTCCTGCCTTCTCCCCTTAACCCCTGACACATGTACTAATGAAGAATCTGTCTATCTCTGCCTTAAAGATTGGGGCTGTATCAAGAACACAGAACAGGACAGCAGAGGTCTGGGAAAGAGGAAGATCCTGCCATGCTTCACCATTACTTCTGACGCATCGCATTTATTACCGTGCCTCTGATTAATATTTGCAACCTCAGAAGTTGCCATAACATGATGTCAATGGTCCAGAGTTTATTCCATCTTTCCTTTATTTAAAACCGAGGCCCCGATAAAGATTCCCTCGGATACCACTGTACAAGCACCGACAATTCCGGCGCTAATTGCTTTGTGCAATAACTTAGCCGTGTACGTTAGCCCCGTTAGATTAAATGTCAGAGAGAGTGACTTCAGGCAACCATTTGTATTCCTGTATTTCTGAGTAATTTCTGGAGCGGGATGTCGAGGGAAACATTCTCCACGATCCACTAATGTTGATAAAAGGCTGGGGAAAGAACATAAAGCAGAGAACAGCATTTTATACTTAGCTGCCCCGTAATTAGATCAGAGGAAACGATACATCAGGTCTGTGTCATGAAGTTTGCCACTTGTTCAATAATTAGACTGAGATTCAGGATACTTGTATTACAGGGATAACACAGTTAAACAATCTTGTGATATTTAAAGACAATGAGGTTCCTTAAGATCATTTTACCAATTTCCGCTGAGTGGTGAGCCAGGACAAGAGGCTTTCCTTCGGGTTCCGTAAGTTAAAAACTGGGAAGGGAGCAGAGAAGATTTACAGGGATGTTGCCAGGACCTGAGGGCCTGAGCTACAGGGAGAGGTTGAGCAGGCTAGGACTGTATTACTGGAGCGCAGGAGGATGAGGGGCGATCTTATAGAGGCGTACAAAATCATGAGAGGAATAGATCGGGTGAACGCGCAGAGTCTTTTGTCAAGTGTAGGGGAATCGAGAACCAGAGGACATTGGTTGAAGGCGAGGGGAGAAAGATTTAATAGGAACCTGAGGAGTAACCGTTTTACACAAAAGGTGCATGGGACGAGCTGCCGGAGGAGGTAGTTGAGGCAGGTACTATTGCAATGTTTAAGAGGCATTTAGACAGGGTACATGGATAGGATAAGTTTGGAGAGATAAGAGCCAAACGTAGGTAGGTGAGGCAGGTGGGGCTAGTGTAGATGGGGCATGTTGGTCGATGTGGGCAAGTTGGATGGAAGGGCCTGTTTCCACGCTGTATCACTCCAAGACTCTATAAAAACACGCTTCAAAAAGACACCAGTTAAATGTCCCTGTAATGTCCATTTCTTTATGTTAACACTTACCTTCAAACATAAATCTGACTTTCACTGTATTGAGCTTTTTGGGGTGAAATTTAGTTTGATGTACAGAGGGATCTAGGGGGTCCAAGTTCATAACTCCCTGAAAATGAAAATCGAACCTGGACCTCTGGTACTGTAGGGCAGAAACTCTACCGCTGCGCCACTGTGAATTCAGACATGGGTCCTCTCCACCTTATGGACATGGTGGTCTCCCACGGGACAACCCACCTCTGGAGGTGTGTTCCGTGTGTGGGAACTTGGTTCACGGCCGTATTTTTAATTGGCCAACTTATTAGGTCACCAACAGTTCACAGGAACAGAGTCGTAACCCAGGAAGGGTCCATACTTAACAACAAGTGACGATAAGCAGCAATAATGCCGGCAGACCGCCGACTCACAGCGTTGCAAACACGAGTAAGACCCTGCTCTCGAGAGCTGTCGATCTGGATCTTGCACGTTCTCCCTGTGACCTTCTGGGTTTCCTCCGGGTGCTCCGGTTTCAATAGACAATAGACAATAGGTGCATTCGGCCCTTCGAGCCAGCACTGCCATTCAATGTGATCATGGCTGATCATTCTCAATCAGTACCCCGTTCTTGCCTTCTCCCCATACCCCCTGACTCCGCTATCCTTAAGAACTCTATCTAGCTCTCTCTTGAATGCATTCAGAGAATTGGCCTCCACTGCCTTCTGAGGCAGAGAATTCCACAGATTCACAACTCTCTGACTGAATGAGAAAGTGGGATGACACAAAACTAGTGTGAACGGGTGATCGATGGTCGACGTAGACTTGATGGGCCGAAAAGCCTATTTCCATGCTGTATTTTTCAATCGAGTCAATCAGCAGCGGGTGCAACAGGCTCATACAGTCGAGATGTGTCGTTGCCAGCGATCGATATCAATCGTGCTGCATCTTTCAATCAAAAAAACCTTTTCGCTTTGTATCAGGCCTGTAATCTCAATTGAAAAAAAAATCATTTTTTAAGAAAAATTGCAGGAGGCTGGAGGGTGATCCTACAGATGTGCATAAAATCATGAGGGGAATAGATAAGGGGAGTGCACAGAGTCTTTTATCCAGAGAAGGGAACCAGAGGGTGAGGGGGGAGAGGTGGAATAGGAACGTGAGGGGCAACCTTCTTTCACATAGACGGTGGTGGGTGTACGGAACGAGCTGCCAGAGGAGGTAGTGGAGGCAGGGACTATCATAGCATTTACAGGACATTTGGACAGGTACATGGATAGGAAAGGTTTAGAGGGATATGTGCAAAAGGCAGGCAGGTGGGATTAGAGCATCTTAGTTGATACTAGACGAAGTAAACCCATTGGGCCCAAACCTCTCCTGCATTGGTGCAGCACCCTGTCCCCCCCCCCCTCTCCGCTCTCTCCTCAACCCCCCCTCCCCTCTCCCCCACTCCCCTCTCCCCCCTTCCCCCCCTCCCTCCTCCCCTCCCCCTCCCCTCTCCCCTCTCCCCTCTCCCCCACTCCCCCCTTCCCCCCTCCCTCCTCCCCTCCCCTCCTTTTAAAGTTTAAAATGTGATAACTTTAAAAATATAACACCGATTTCAATAAAACTACTTGCATTATCACCAAAGTGACAATGGTGAGTAAGGTGGGCCTAAAATATGCCCACCTTTAGGCTGAAGTTCACTCACAAACAAGATAACAAAGGAGAGTTTTAGTATATAGATGGACAAGTTGAGGCAAAAGGCCTGTTTTTGTGCAGTTTGACTGTAACAAGATGTTTCATTGTACGTACTGTACCTTACTGTGCATATAATAATAAAGTCAAGTTAACTCTAATTCTTGTGAATCTGACCCACTGCCTGATAGTTTAGTTTAATTTAGTTTAGTTTCGTTTAGATTAATTTAGTTTATTGTCATGTGCACCAAAACCATTTTGTTGCGTGCGATCCAGTCAGCGGAAAGACTATACGTGATTACAATCAGGCTGTCCACAGTGTACATATAGGAATGGGAATAGGAATAGGAATACGTTATTGTGACATGTGACTAGGCACAGTGAGATTATTTGCTTGCATACACAATGTATACAAATACAGGATATCTATATACTAAAACTCATTTGTTTGTTTGTTTGTTCCTGAACTACAGCCAAAACGGTACACGATAGCGCGACAATGTTAGGCCCACCTTACTCACCGTCGTCCCTTTGGTGCTAATGGAAGAAGTTTAATTGAAATTGGTGTTATATTTTTTAAGTTATTCACATTTTAAAGTTTAAATCTATCTCCTAGGGTGGGAGGGGGGGGGAGGGAGGGAGGGAGGGGGGAGGAGGGAGGGGGGGAGGAAGGATAAGGGGGGTTGAGGGGGATGGAGTGGGGGAGGGGAAGGGGGAGGGGAGGAAGGAGGGGGAGGGGAGGGAGGAGGGAGGGAGGGGGGAGGAGGGAGGATAAGGGGGGTTGAGGGGGGTGGCGTGGGGGGGAGGGGAAGAAGGAGGGGAGGGGAGGGGAGGGGAGGGGGGAGGGGGGGAGAGGGTGCTGCACCAATGCAGGAGAGGTTTGGGCCCAATGGGTCCACTTGGTCTAGTAGGGAATAACGTTAGTGCAAGATAAAGTCCAATAAAGTCTGATTAAAGATAGTCCGAGGTAGATGGGAGGTCAGGATCTAGTTGTTGATGGTCTGGTGTTGGTTTGGAGAGGACATTCGCTGGCATAGTGCCACAGGGCTACATGCGAGAAAGTGCAGAGACAGGGTGGCATCACAGCTGCTCAAAGGATCTTGGACTTCTGTGTGTGATAGCACATTAAGCAGCAACAGAGACTGGTCAAGACTTCAATGGATGAAGCTGGCCTCTCAAATTGAATCCCAACTGGCTGTACAATGAAATGAGTATGTTTAGAGGATTCAGATCAGCAATGGAGGAACAACACTCAGACAATGTAACGTTAATAAAAAAACATTATTAAAACAACTACATCTAAAAAGTAGCAAAGCAGCAAATATATTCTGACTCACATGTTCTTCAAAAGCAAAAGCTCGCAAAAGCTCGTTTGCAAAGTCTTGTGTCGGAAGGAACTGCAGATGCTGGTTTACACTGAAGGGAGACACAAAATGCTGCAGTAACTCAGCGGGACAGGCAGCATCAATGGAGAGAAGAAATGGGTGGCGTTTCGGGCCAAGACCCATCTTCAGACTGAGAGTCAGGGGAGAGGGAGAAAATGAGATACGGAAGGGTAAGGTGTGAAAACGAGAGATCAAAGGAGACGGTGTTTGTCAGGAACTGCTTCTTACAAGAGACTGGCCTGTGGAGGTTTTGAAGTACCTTGCTGTCTGTGTGCCCTGGCACCACAGTCCCGGCCCAGGGTGAAATCCAGTAAGCTCACTCACATCATGTCCCTACAAGTCCACCACCGATTTTCCGGCCTGCTTGGTTCCAGAGGCATTCTGGATTATCCGTGCTGCTGGAACGACAGAGGACACGGCCTCTGAGAGGAGTCCAACGGTACTGGAACGTTCCGCCTGGGCCGCCGAGGGGCCGAGCGATACTGGCCCACAAAGTCGGCCTGGGAAGTTGGCTGTGGGAACGGATCAGCCGGCTCCAGCCCAGGCCGGAGTTCCAAAGCCCCGGCCGCAGGGGGGGAAATACGACCCGCTGATCGGCCGCGGGAGTCCCGCTGAGTTCGAGGCCGGCCGCCTCACCCGGCCGCCTCACCCGGCCGCCTCACCCGGCCTGGGTGCCACATTTTGAGGGGAAATTCCAGGGAGGGATTTCAAGAGGTCTCTTGTAACTTTGTCCAGATTAAAGAAGGTGTCGGATCACCAGTTGCCAGTAAATCATTGGTGTATAAGAAGATAACTGCAGATGCTGGTACAAATCGAAGGTATTTATTCACAAAATGCTGGAGTAACTCAGCAGGTCAGGCAGCATCTCAGGAGAGAAGGAATGGGCGACGTTTCGGGTCGAGACCCTTCATCGGTGTATCTGTACATAATAAATCCACACTTCTACCCTAATGTACAAACAGCAGTAGACTATGTTTTTGAAATTAGCTGCTCTTGGTACTGAATACAAGTGGGTTTTTTTTTAGTTTAGAGATACAGCACGGAAACAGGCCCTTCGGCCCACCAGGTCCGCGCCGACCAATGATCCCCGCACATTAACACTATCCTACACCCACCAGGGACAATTTTTACATTCACCAAGCCAATTAACCTACATACCTGCATGTCTTTGGAGTGCGGGAGGAAACCGAAGACCTCGGAGAAAACCCACGCAGGTCACGGGGAGAACGTACAAACTCCGTACAGATGGCGCCCGTAGTCGGGATCGAACCCGGGTCTACGGCGCTGCATTCGCTGTAAGGCGACAACCCTACCGCTGCGCCACCGTGCGCCATATTTGTTATTTGTTGCATCAGGCACCAAGCTAGTCTCGAATGGCCGCGAGTTAGAAAAGTTTATCTTACCTTCTTCGTAGTCGGCCTTGCAGACGCAGGATCGGAAGCCTCGTGATTTACTGGCTCTTTTCAGTGAGCCTAAGAGTTACCCAATCACCTGGCTGTTTGTCTGAGTGAGCCTGCTTGCTTGGCATGTGGGACCAGTGCAGATGGGACATCTTCACTGGCAAGGGCAAGGGGGTAAAGATTTAATCGGAACCCAAAGGGCAACTTTTCACTGAGAGGGTGGTGGGTGCATGGAATGAGTTGCCAGGAGTGTTATTTGAAGTAGGTACTACAACATTTAAAAGACACTTGGACAGGTACATGGATAGGAAAGGTTTAGCCAAATGCGGGCAAATGGGATCATAAGGTCATAAGTGATAGGAGCAGAATTAGTCCATTCGGCCCATCAAGTCTACCTCGCCATTTAATCATGGCTGACCTATCTCTCCCTCCTAACCCCATTCGCCTGCCCTCACCCCATAACCCCTGGCATCCGTATTAATCAAGAAATGGTTAGAGGGGGCATTTTGGTCAGCATGGCCTGTTTCCGTGCCATGTGACTCTGTGACTCTAACTATATTTTATCTGTTTAACTCTAAACATCCCAGGCTAGGACCAACAGGACTACCACTTTTAACACGGGCGCACATTTACTGCCTACACTCCGTGTCCTGACAAGCCTCCTTCACGAACCTCTGGGCACCATGTGTTGAAGGAACTCCCATGCTGCTGTTGAGGGAGAATTCCAGGACTTCGGCAGAGCAACCGTGAAGGAGCAGAGGACGGTTTTCGGCAGGCCAGGGTGTGAGGGGTCATAGTGCTCCCATGCTAACTACAGCCCTCACCTTCCTGCTAGTTTGCAGCTTCGACAGGTGTCGCCAGGGACAATTTACAATCTTTACCATAGCCAATTCACCTACAAACCTGCACGCCTTTGGAATGTGGGAGGAAACCGGAGCACCCGGAGAAAACCCACGCGGTCGCAGGGAGAACGTACAAACTATGTACTGACAGCACCCGCAGTCAGGATGGAACTTGGGTACCTGGTGCTGGAAGGCAGCAACTCTACCGTGCCAACCCACAACGTTATTTAACGTTGCTGGCATGCAAGGACCATGTTTAATGGCGTCACATTTACTTCAAGGGCCCAAGTCCTTAGAGGTTGGGTTTGGTTCAGATTGCCTGGGGGGTCAGGTCAGGATTGAATTCCACACCGCAGCGGAACCTGAATGTCAGCTTTGGGCAGCGCTACCTGCAGGAAACAAACTGCCGACTCCACCATCAATATCCGTCACTCACAGGAGGCACGTCAGCCGGGGCAGTGAACAGAGAATTGGAAATCGCTAAAAGAAATGTTGATTTAACAAGTGATTTACACTCCGTCTTTAGATTTATTAGTTTATGACGTTAAATTTCAGATTTAATCAGTCTTGCATTTTACTATTTAAATTTAGTCATCTTTCATGTCAGCATTTCACCACCTCAATTTACGACTCTGTTGTGACGATAAATAAGTGTAATCAGGGTGCAAATATGGGCGGTGGGGGGGTCTGTTAAACTTTGAGCTCCATCCATAACGTACAGGCCGGGCAGGTTAATGGGGAACTGCGTCCAATACATAACAGAATGGCTGCCTCCAAACATAAAACCACCACCAGCTGGTAGAGCTGCTGCCTCACAGCACGGGGGACCCGGGTTCGATTCCGACCTCGGGTGCTGTCTGTGTGGAGTTTGGTTTAGTTCATTGTCACGTGTATCGAGGTACAGAGAAAAGTTCTTGTAGCGTGCAGACCAGACAGCGGAAAGACAATGCATGATTACAGTCGAGCCGTCCTCAGTGAAAAGTGATTTCAAAGAGTGGAGCAATTGTAATGCGTGATTGCAAATGCACTTCTGGGATCAGCACACAAAGAGTCACCTGGCTTGGACGCCATCTTGGATCAATTCACCTTCTCCCTGTGACCGTGTGGGTTTCCTCCGGGTGCTCCGGTTTCCTCCCACATCCCAAATACGTGCGGGTTTGGAGGCTAACTGGCCCTCTGTAAATTGCCCCTGGTGTGTAGGGGGTGGATGAGAAAGTGGAACAACAGAGAACTAGTGTGAACGGGTGTAAAATCTTGGCCAATTTGGATATTCTAACCACAGACTAGGAATTAGCAAGGCAGATAATTGGTCAAAAAAAGACACAGAGTGCTGGAGTAACTCAGCAGGTCAGGCAGCATCTCTGGAGAACATGGATAGGTGACGTTTCACAGAGTGCTGGAGTAACTCAGCGGGTCAGGCAGCATCTCTGGAGAACATGGATAGGTGACGTTTCACAGAGTGTTGGAGTAACTCAGCGGGTCAGGCAGCATCTCTGGAGAACATGGATAGGTGACGTTTTTGGTCGGGACCTTTCTTCAGTTACCCTTCGTGAGTTACTCCAGCAATTTGTCTTTTTTTTGCAAAGAGCACCGGCAGCCCCTTGTTTCTACATAATTGGTCAAGATAGTTGGGAGGGCTTAGACCAGGTCCCTGTATTGAAAAGCATTTTCTGCAGTCAGGGCGGCACGGTGGCACAGCTGGTAGAGCTGCTGCCTCACAGCGCCAGAGACCCGGCTTGTAACGAAAGCGAATGGTATGTTAGCATTCATAGCAAGAGGATTTGAGTATAGGAGCAGGGAGGTTTTGCTGCAGTTGTACAGGGCCTTGGTGAGACCACACCTAGAGTATTGTGTACAGTTTTGGTCTCCTAATCTGAGGAAAGTCATTCTAGCCTTAGAGGGAGTACAGAGAAGGTTCACCAGATTGATCCCTGGGATGGCAGGACTTTCATATGAAGAAAGACTGGATAGACTAGGCTTATACTCGCTGGAATTTAGAAGACTGAGAGGGAATCTTATAGAAACATATAACATTCTTAAGGGGTTGGACAGGCTAGATGCGGGAAGATTGTTCCCGATTTTGGGGAAGTCCAGAACCAGGGGTCACAGCTTAAGGATAAGGGGGAAGTCTTTTAGGACCGAGATGAGAAAACATTTCTTCACACAGAGAGTGGTGAGTCTGTGGAATTCTCTGCCACAGAAGGTAGTTGAGGCCAGTTCATTGGCTATATTTAAGAGGGAGTTAGATGTGGCCCTTGTGCTAAAGGGATCAGGGGGTATGGAGAGAAGGCAGGTACAGGTTACTGAGCTGGATAATCAGCCATGATCATATTGAATGGCGGTGCAGGCTCAAAGGGCCGAATGGCCTACTCCTGCACCTATGTTTCTATGTTTCTATGTAACCTCACCTCAGGTGCTGTCTGTGCGGAGTTTGCACGTTCTCCCTGTGACCGCGTGGGTTTCCTCCGGGTGCTCCGGTTTACCCCCACACCTCAAACACGTGCAGATTTGTATAAAAAACATAGATATAGAACAGTACAGCACAGGAACAAATCTTCAGCGGAGCATGAAACCAAATTAAACTGATCTCCTCTGTCCGCATGTGATCCATATCCCTCCATCCCTCCATATCCATGTGCCTCTTCAAAAGAACACTGAAGAAGGGTCCTGACCCACAATATCGCCCACCAATGCCATCCAGGAGTGATGCCCGACCCACTAAGTTACTCCAGCACTTTTGTGTTCTCCATAAGATTTCTGAATCAGCAAGTTCCACGTGTCTGCCTATTCCAATGCCTCTTAAACACCACTGTCATATCCACCTCCACACACCGCAGTGTGTTCCAGGCACCTACTACTCTCTGTATAAAAATACGCCCCCACATATCTCCTTTAAACTTTGCCCCTCTCACTTTATAGCTCTGCCCTCTAGTCTTTGACATTTCCACCGTGAGAAAACAAGTTATTACTGTCTACCCATTCTATGCCTCTTGTAATTTTATATAATTCTGCATTTGGAGTATTGTGAGTAATTTTGGGCACCGTATCTGAGGAAGGATGTGCTGGCTCTGGAAAGGGTTCAGAGGAGGTTTACAAGAATGGTCCCAGGAATGAGTATGTCAACATATGATGAGAGTTTGTCGGCACTGGGTGTGGAGAGGATGTTTCCACCAGTGGGAGAGTCTAGGACAAGAGGTCACAGCCTCAGAATCAAAGGACGTTCTTTTCGGAAAGGGATGAGGAGAAATTTCTTTAGTCAGAGGGCGGTGAATCTGTGGAATTCTTTGACACAGAAGGGTGTGGAGGCCAAGTCAATGGATATAGTTTTTATAACAGGTATAACAGGTATAACAGGTATAACAGGTATAACAGGTATAACAGAGCTTTATTTGTCATTCGGTACCGAGGTACCGAACGAAACTACATAGCAGTCATAGAAAAAAAAGAACACAAGACACATGACCCCAACACAAACGTCCATCACAGTGACTCCAAACACCCCCTCACTGTGATGGAGGCAACAAAACTTCCACCCTCTTCCCCCCCGCGCCCACGGACAGACAGCTCGTCCCCGATCGACCCGCACAGTCCCCGCAAGGGGATGGAAGTCCCCGCGGCCGAATCGCACCGGGCGCTGAAACGTCTCGCGGCCGAACCGGGCGATGAAAGGCTCCGCGACCAAGCCTTGCACAGCTAAGTCACGTGGCCGAGCCGCACCGGGCGATGTTAAGTCCCGCGGCCGAGCCGCACCGGGCGATGTTAAGTCCCGCGGCCGAGCCGCACCAGCGATGAAAAGTCCCGCGGCCGAGCCGCACCAGCGATGAAAAGTCCCGCGGCCGAGCTGCACCAGCGATGTAAAGTCCCGCGGCCGAGCCGCACCAGGCGATGTTAAGTCCCGCGGCCGAGCTGCACCGGGCACTGTTAAGTCCAGCGGCCAAGCCGCACAGGGCGATGTAAAGTCCAGCGGCCAAGCCGCACCGGGCACTGTTAAGTCCAGCGGCAGAGATAGATAGATTCTTGATTAGTGCGGGTGTCAGATGTTATGGGGAGAAGGCAGGAGAACGGGGTTGAGAGGGAGAGATAGATCAGCCATGATTGAATGACGGAGTAGACTCAATGAGCCAAATAGCCTAATTCTGCTCCTATCGCTGATGAACTATGAACTTATGAATTCCATTGTGCCTTTGCAGGTCCCCATGACAATTAAACATTCTCAACACTTGAGAATCATCAGGCGTGTTTTCCATGAGGTACAACACTCTCGTCTCTCTGGAGACTTCCTTTATTCATGAAGTGATACTGGAACTGTGGGAGACAGTGAGCGTCTGTGTGCGATGGGTTGCTTGGAGTGACAGGTGTAATAAATAGCGAGCCATCATGCTCCGTATTGTCACTATAATCTGCCTGTCAATAAGCGGGATACTGTAACCAAAACCAGGTAAAGCATCGAGCACTGAAGCCCGAGAGATTTCCGACGCTGCGGTCTGGAGCAAACAAATATCTGCCGGGGGAACTCAGCGGCTCAGAAAGCATCTGCGAAGTTCAGAGATACAGCACGGAAACAGGCCCTTCGGCCCACCGAGTCCACACCTGCCGTCGATCACCCGACCACACTGGTTTTATGTTATCCCACTTCCTCACCCACTCCCCACGCACAGAGGGCCAATCAACCTACAAACCCGCACGTCTTTGGGGTGAGGGAGGAAGGCAGGAGCACCCGGGGGAAACCCACATATCCGCAGGGAGAACGTGCAAACTCCGCACAGACAGCACCTGGGGTCAGGATCGAACCCGGGTCTCTGGCGCTCTGGGGCAGCGGCTCTACCCGTCGCGCCACCGTGCCGAAATCTTTTTCTCTTAACATATCTAAAGAAGCTTTTACTGTCCTACTTTATATTCTTGGCCAGCTTCCCCTCGTACTTCATCTTTGCAGCCCGTATTGCCCGTTTTGTTATCTTCTGTTGTCCTTTGAACGTTTCCCAATCCTCTGGCTTCCCGCTACTCTTTGCTGTGTTATACATCTTTCCTTTGAGTTTTATTCCATCCCTAACTTCCCTTGTCAGCCTCGGTTGCCTCCTACTCCCCTTAGAATCTTTCTTCCTCCTTGGAATGAAATGATGCTGCATCTTCCGGATTATGCCCAGAAATTCCTGCCATTGCTGTTCCACCGTCATTCCTGCTAGGATCCCTTTCCAGTCAACCTTGGCCAGCTCCTCTCTCATGCCTTCATAGTGTGGGTTTCCCCCGGGTGCTCCGGTTTCTTCCCACACTCCAAAGACGTGCAGGTTTGTAGGTTCATTGGCTTTGGTAAAAGCTTGTAAGTTGTCCCTGGTGTGTAGGATGGTGTCAGTGTACGGGTTGATCACTGGTCAGTGCCGATCTGGTGGGGCGTAGTGTCCGTTTCCGCGCTGTATCTCCAAACTAAACTAAAACTAAATAAGTCCCAACGTCAAATTATTTTTAATAACACATCTGTGTTTTGGGGTGTGGTCAAAGGCTTCCCAATGGGAGCTTGGTGGGGGAGGGAGAGCATTACTGTTTACGAAGCTGGTTTTTGGTTCCTGTCTCTGCACAGCTGTATAATCCAGAGAGCGAACAATCTCCACTTCAAAACAAAGCAGAGTCGTTTATTGGTAGAGTTGTATGAACGGAAACATCTGCTCATCCTGTTGATGAGCAAGTCACGGGCAGGTCAGCATCGTCCTTCTCTATCCTACGAATGGCCAACCTTCTAACCCAGCGTGGAATACAGAGTATATCCAGGACATTGGTCATGGTCGACACAGATGTGTGCAAGACACGGTGGCGCAGCGGTAGAGTTGCTGCCTTACAGCGAATGCAGCGCCGGAGACTCGGGTTCGATCCTGACTACGGGCGCCGTCTGTACGGAGTTTGTACGTTCTCCCCGTGACCCGCGTGGGTCTTCTCCGAGATCTTCGGTTTCCTCCCACACTCCAAAGACGTACAGGTATGTAGGTTAATTGGCTGGGTTAATTAAAAAATGTAAAAATTGTCCCTAGTGTGTGTTAGATAGTGTGGGGATCGCTGGGCGGCGCGGACGCGGTGGGCCGAAGGGCCTGTTTCTGCGCTGTATCTCTAAATCTAAACAAAAAGACAGAGACACACTCACATGTCAGCTGCCGATTGTGCTCGAGAATAATGGTCATCACATCAGACAAGTTGAGCAACTTAAAAGACACAAAGTGCTGGAGTAACTCAGTGGGTCAGGCAGCATCTCTGGCGAACAGCAGCCACACACCTGGACCCAACACCCACTGGGGTTCCACACTAGTCCTATGGCTTTTCCACATGGCTCCACAAAACCGTATGTGGACGATAGCTTAATGGCCTCGGAAACAGAAGAACAACACAAATGGTATCTTTGGTACCTTCTGAATTGTTAAAGATGTTGTAGCAGCGCATTTGGAAAGCAGTGACAGGATCGGTCAAAGTCAACATGGATTTATGAAGAGAAAATCATGCTTGACTCATCTTACCATACCATACCATACACATACAGCCGGAAACAGGCCTTTTCGGCCCTCCAAGTCCGTGCCGCCCAGCGATCCCCGTACATTAACACTATCCTACACCCACTAGGGACAATTTTTACATTTACCCAGCCAATTAACCTGCATACCTGTACGTCTTTGGAGTGTGGGAGGAAACCGAAGATCTCGGAGAAAACCCACGCAGGTCACGGGGAGAACGTACAAACTCCTTACAGTGCAGCACCCGTAGTCAGGATCGAACCTGAGTCTCCGGCGCTGCATTCGCTGTAAAGCAGCAACTCTACCGCTGCGCTACCGTGTAACAAGTAGAATGGATAAGGGAGAGCCAGTGGATGTGGTGTATCTGGACTTTCAAAAAGCCTTTGACAAGGTCCCACACAAGAGATCAGTGTGCAAAATTAGAGCACATGATATTGGGGGTAGGTTATTGACATGGATAGAGAACTAGTTGGCTGGCACGAAGCAAAGAGTAGGAATTAACGGGTCCTTTTCAAAAATGGCAGGCAGTGACTTGTGGGGTGCCGCAAGGCTCGGTGCTGGGACCCCAGTTATTTACAATATATGTCAACGATTTAGATGAATGACATCTCCAAGTTTGCGGATGACACAAAGCTGGGTGGCAGTGTGAGCTGCGATGAGGATGCTGTGAGGTTGCAGGGTGACTTGGATAGGTTGGTTGAGTGGGCAGATGCATGGCTGATGGTTAACCTCACATTTATGCACATTACTCTGCATCTGCCACGTCTTTGGAGTGTGGGAGGAAACCGGAGCACCCGGAGAAATCTCACGTGGTCTCAGGGAGAACGTACAAACTCTGTACAGACAGCACCCCCGTAGTCAGGATCGAACCCGCATCTCTGGCGCTGTGGGGCAGCAATAACTACCGCTGCCGACCTATGAATGAGATTACCTCTCATTAATATGGTTATTAAACCATATTTAAAAAAATCTGTTTGTTTTATAATAGCAATAATAGTGCAAAGACCAAAACAATGCCTCCAGTTCGGAGATCGGAGCTTATTTGGAATTTGTAGTGTTTAAAAGCCTAATGGCTGTCAGGTAGAAGTTGCTCTTGAACTTGGACGTTACAGTTTTCAGGTTCCTGTACCTTCTTCCCGATGGCAGGAGTGAAATGAGAGGGTGTCCAGGGTGGTGTGGGGCTCTGATGATGCTGGCTGCCTTTCTGAGGCAGCGATTCCTGTAAATCCCTTCGACGGTGGGGAGGTCAGTACCCGTGATGGACTGGTGATCCACTTTTTGGAATCTTTTTTCTTCCTGAGCGTCCGAGTTGCCAAACCAGGCCGTGATGCAACCAGTCAATACACTATCTACGACCAAAACGTGGTGCCGTGGCACAGCGGTAGAGTTGCTGCCTTGCAGCTCTTGCAGCGCCGGAGACCCGGGCTTGATCCCGACTGCAGGTGCCGTCTGTACGGAGTTTGTACGTTCTCCCCATGGCCACGTGGGATTTCTCCCAGATCTTTGGTTTCCTCCCACACTCCAAAGATGTACAGGCTTGTTGGTAAATTGGCTTGGTAAATGTAAAAATTGTCCCTCGTGTTAATGTGCGGGGATCGCTGGTCGGCGCGGCCCCAGTGGGCCGAAGGGCCTGTTTCCGCGCTGTATCTCTAAACTAAACAAAACTAATCTAAACCTCTCTCTCAATGGCAGCATGATGAAGGAGGTAGCTATTGACTTCAGGAGCGTGGTTCAGTACATGCCCCATTCAGCATCAATGGTGTGGATGTGGAAACGGGTAAGAGCTTCACCTGCATTGCCATAAATCACCCCAACAGCCTCAGCCTAAAAGACATGCTAAAGCCTCTACATCCTCAGCACACCAAGGACATTCACCACATTCTCTGGCGCTGTAAGGCAGCAAATCTACCGCTGTATAAGAAAATAACTGCAGATGCTGGTACAAATCGAAGGTATTTATTCACAAAATGCTGGAGTAACTCAGCAGGTCAGGCAGCATCTCGGGAGAGAAGGAATGGGTGACGTTTCAGGTCGAGACCCTTCTTAGTCAGGGGGGACCTGCCCCCCTGACATCAATCTGAAGAAGGGTCCCGACCCGAAACGTCACCCATTCCTTCTCTCCCGAGATGCTGCCTGACCTGCTGAGTTACTCCAGCATTTTGTGAATAGAAATCTACCGCTGCCTTCCTTCTTCGGTGAGATCCCTCGGCAGGATGTTGGGCTCCTGAGAGGGACAAAGGTTTTGGGCTGAAGGATGGGATGCTCTCCATTTCATGGTCTAACCTCAGCCAGGATCAGGTGCAGCATAACCCAGATAGCCTCACGCTCGTCCAAACAGATTTTATCCCAAAGGTTAGAAATTAGTGGAGGCCAAATCACTGGATGGATTTAAGAGAGAGGTAGATAGAGCACTGGAGGCTAGTGGAATCAAGGGATATGGGGAGAAGGCAGGCACGGGTTACTGATTGTGGACAATCAGCCATGATCACGGTGAATGGCGGTGCTGGCTCGAAGGGCCAAATGGCCTCCTCCGGCACCTATTTTCTATGTTTCTATCTCCAATGACTCTTACCAACACATGACAATAATAATTCGCACCTGAGGGAAGTAGGAGCCAGAGGGCAGGCCCAAAGGACAGCAAACAAAGAACTTGCCAATGCCGCCGAACGGAGCAGTCACTGGCTGAAAAGAAGAGATGCTGTCTGGGCTGCCACGTGACCATCCAGAGGCTAACCATAAGACACGCACCCAGGTCTGATCACCCTGCGGTGGGCCTGCCTCGAGGTGCGGGAGAGGCCATTCGGCCCTTCGAGCCAGCACCGCCATTCATTGTGCCTCGACTGAGGGTGTCTTGTGATAAAAGGCCGAAACGCCCAGTGACGTTGAGGTACACAACTGAAGATGTGTCTGAATGGTAGCAACATCACCTAGTGGTCATCCCCAAGAACAACACCATGCAAGTCAATTGTCGTGCAAAACCTCAGGGATTGTAACAGCCAGTCCTACTAATCAATCCAAACCAAACGAAATCCAAGGGCATTTAACTCCTACTTAGATACTATGTCTGAAACATATACGTATTACTATTTCTACCAAAGCACTTTTGAGGGCGGCACGGTGGTGCAGCGGTGAAGTAGCTGCTTTCCAGTGTCAGAGGCCCGGATTTGATCCTGACTGTGTGTGATGTCTGTACAGATTTTGTACATTCTCCCCGTGACCCCATGGGTTTCCCCCAGGTGCTCTGGTTTCCTCCCACACTTCAAAGACGTATAGATGTGCAAGGTTCATTGGCTTTGGTAAAGATTGTAAATTGTCCCTAGTGTGCAGGATAGTGCTAGTGTACGGGGTGATCGCTGGTCGGCATAGACTCTGTGGGCCGAAGGGCCTATTTCTGCGCTGAGATTTTTAATCCCAGTACAACTACTGAACAAGCATCTAGTATTACAAAAAGCTGGAGTAACTCAGCGGGTCAGGCAGCATCTCAGGAGAGAAGGAATGGGTGACGTTTCGGATCGAGACCCATCTTCAGACTGAAGAAAGGGTCTCGACCCGAAACGTCACCCATTCCTTCTCTCCCGAGGTGCTGCCTGACCCGCTGAGTTACTCCAGCTTTTTGTGATACCTTCGATTTGTACCAGCATCTGCAGTTATTTTCCTACACGAGCATCTCGTATTTATCTAGTATATGGTATATCTGTGGTGGGCGGGAAGGAACAGCAGATACGGGTTTACACTGAAGATGGACACAAAATGCTGGAGTAACTCAGCGGGACAGGCAGCATCTCTGGAGAGAAGGAATGGGTGACGTTTCTGGTGGAGACCCTTCTTCAGACTCCAGTCTGTAGTGGTGTAGATTTGGTCCAGTATCATTGCAAGAAGCTGGAACTGGTGCTTGGTTAAGAGTTAACGATGCATTTTGTAACTATTCCTGGCAATGAGAACCGTTTTTGATTATCCAGACGAGAAATGTAATAGAGCAGCAGCAACATTGCAGCGCTGGTGAGCACGGAATACACTGGGGCTCTCTCGTTGTTACTTTATACGAGACTCTATTGAAACCATATGGCTGGAGGAGGTTTTTATTTGTTTGGACCCTTCTGTAAATGGGCAATCAATTCAGTCCTGTGTGGCTCTCCACGTATAGTCTGCCCCAGGCAGTGTTGTAATCAGGAATATCTGTACAGCGGGCAAAATTGCAGTTTAAAATTACCTCAGAAGACGGAAAATGAGAACAGAAAATGCCGCAAAATATTCGGCAGGTCAGGCAGCATCTGTAGAGAGGGAAACAGAGTCAAGGTTTCAGATTCTTGACCATTCATCATAGAGTCATAGAGTCATAAAGACCATTCATCATAGAGTCATAGAGTCATAAAGACCATTCATCATAGAGTCATAGAGTCATAGAGTCATTCATCATAGAGTCATAGAGTCATAAAGACCATTCATCATAGAGTCATAAGGTCATAAAGACCATCCATCATAGTCATAGAGTCATAAAGACCATTCATCATAGAGTAATAGAGTCATAAAGACCATTCATCATAGAGTCATACAACGTGGAAACAGGCCCTTTGGACCAACTTGCCCAGGCCGACCACTAGGCCCCATCTATGCTAGTCCCACCTGCCTGCGTTTGGCCCAAATCCCTCTAAACCTGTCCTATCCATGTATCTGTCTAAATGTTTTCCTATCCATAGAAACATAGAAAAATAGGTGCAGGAGTAGGCCATTCGGCCCTTCGAGCCAACACCGCCATTCAATGTGATCATGGCTGATCATCCAAAATCAGTACCCCGTTCCTGCTTTTCCCCATGTCCCTTGATTCCTTTAGTCCTAAGAGCTAAATCTAACTCTCTCCTGAAAACATCTAGTGAATTGGCCACCACTGCCCTCTGTGGCGGAGAATTCCACAGATTCACAACTCTCTGGGTGAAAAAGTTTTTCCTCATCTCAGTCCTAAATGGCCGAGGCATTATTCTTAAACTGTGACCTCTGGTTCTGGACTCCCCCAACATCGGGAACAATTTTCCTGTATCAAGCCTGTCCAATCCTTTAAGAATTTAATGTTTCTATAAGATCCTCTTGCATTCTTCTAAATTCCAGTGAATACAAGCCCAGTCGACCCATTCTTTCATCAGATGACAGTCCCGCCATCCTGGGAATTAACCTGTTGAACCTAGGCTGCACTCCCTCAATAGCAATAATGTCCTTCCTCAAATTAAGAGATCAAAATTGTACACAATACCCCAGGTGTGGTCTCACCAGGGCCCTGTACAACTGCAGTAGAAACCTCCTTGCTCCTAAACTCAAATCTTCTCGCAATGAAGGCCAACATGCCATTAGCGTTCTTCACAGCCTGCTGTACCTGCTTGCTTACTTTCAGTGACCGATGTACAAGCACACCCAGGTCTTGTTGCACCTCCCCTTTTCCTAATGTGACACCATTCAGATAATAATCTGTCTTCCTGTTCTGCCACCAAATGGATAACCTCACATTTATCCACATTATACTGCATCTGCCATGTCTTTGGAGTGTTGGAGGAAACCAGAGCACCCGGAGAAAACCCACGCGGTCACAGGCTAATTAGCTTCGGTAAAATTGTAAACTTGTCGCTAGTGTGTAGGATGGTGCTAGTGTGCGGGGATCGCTGGTCGGCGCGTACACAGTGGGCTGTTTCCACGCTCTATCTCTAAACTAAACTAAAGGTAGACATGGAATTCTGAGAAGCATTGAGAGGATGAAGAGTTTACAACAGGTGGCTTTGTCTCAGGATTACCGATCAGTGACACTTGACTCAGCTGAAATACTGGTGGTTGCTATACCCACTGCAACAGTATAAAATGTTATTCATCCCTCTTTGGAAGTCTATCATTATCAGTCCGCTAATTGTGAACATCACCAACACTGTAACCTACACTTTGGGCGGGAGTGTTTGCCTAGATTGTAGCCTTATACGTGTGTGTGTGTGCGTTGCAGTGATAGAGCTGGGGAGATAGCCACATTTAACGTCAAGGGCCAGCAATCAATTCAGTATCTTCAGAGGCAGTGTGAATGGGCAGTGGTCTGCCTTGGGTCAGTCACCACACTCACAAAACAGGCTCTCGTTCAGTTGTCCACGTAGTCCCAGGCCTGGGCTCAACACCTTGAGGGTTGGCCGAGATTAGCTCACAGGTCCGGACCTCCTTGCCCGAGTTAGTTGTGCCAGCTTGCAGTAGATGATGTTGGCATCGGAATCTCTCGGAGGGAACACTGAACCCACAGCCATTTCTCACGGAAGCCATCTTGCCCTCTATTGAGCCCCAGACAACATAACATCTGTCCTGGACTGACTTTCCTGAAGCTATGGCCAAAAAGACCCGCCAACGCCTTTGTTTCCACGGGAGACTATAGCAATTCAGCATGTCACCAATGGTCTCGTAACTTCTACCCACTGCCTCAGCACCATGGAAATAATTATGTCGTGTTGCTTCACAGCTTGATTTGGGAACAGCTCTGCCCAAAATTGTAAGAAATCGCGGTATCACGGTGGTGCAGCGGTAGAGATGCTGTCTTACAGCGCCAGACACCCGGGTTCGATCCTGACTATGAATGCTCTCTGTATGGAGTTTGTACGTTCTCCCTGTGATCGGGTGGGTTTTCTCCAGCTGCTCTGGTTTCCTCCCACATTCCAAAGACTAACGGCTGCGGCTCTCTGGCAGTCTGTTTGTCTTTTTTTCTTTTTTTTGTTTGTGTCGGTGTTGGGATGGTTTTTGTTTCTGTTTTTGGCTGTGTATGTGTGTGGGGGGGGGGGGGGGGGTGGGTGTGTTGGGGGGGGGGGGTGGGGCGGGGGAAACCTTTCTTTTATTAGGTCTCTTCCCCGGGGCGCAGCTCGGCCGCGGGGCCTTCCATCACCCGGCGCGGCTCGGCCGCTGGACTTAACATCGCCGGCGCGGCTCGGCCTCGGGACCTAACAATGCCCGGCGCGGCTCGGCCGCGGGACCTAACAGTGCCCGGCGCGGCTCGGCCGCGGGGTCTTCAATCGCCCGGTACAGCCGCGGGACATTTCAGCGCTCGGTGCGGCTCGGCCGCGGGGCCTTCCATCGCCTGGCGTGGCGCGGCTTGGCCGCTGGACTTAACATCGCCGGCGCGGCTCGGCCGCGGGACGTTTCGGGAATACCCCAGGTGTGGTCTCACCAGGGCCCTGTACAACTGCAGTAGAAACCTCCTTGCTCCTAAACTCAAATCTTCTCGCAATGAAGGCCAACATGCCATTAGCGTTCTTCACAGCCTGCTGTACCTGCTTGCTTACTTTCAGTGACCGATGTACAAGCACACCCAGGTCTTGTTGCACCTCCCCTTTTCCTAATGTGACACCATTCAGATAATAATCTGTCTTCCTGTTCTTGCCACCAAATGGATAACCTCACATTTATCCACATTATACTGCATCTGCCATGTCTTTGGAGTGTTGGAGGAAACCAGAGCACCCGGAGAAAACCCACGCGGTCACAGGCTAATTAGCTTCGGTAAAATTGTAAACTTGTCGCTAGTGTGTAGGATGGTGCTAGTGTGCGGGGATCGCTGGTCGGCGCGTACACAGTGAGCTGTTTCCACGCTCTATCTCTAAACTAAACTAAAGGTAGACATGGAATTCTGAGAAGCATTGAGAGGATGAAGAGTTTACAACAGGTGGCTTTGTCTCAGGATTACCGATCAGTGACACTTGACTCAGCTGAAATACTGGTGGTTGCTATACCCACTGCAACAGTATAAAATGTTATTCATCCCTCTTTGGAAGTCTATCATTATCAGTCCGCTAATTGTGAACATCACCAACACTGTAACCTACACTTTGGGCGGGAGTGTTTGCCTAGATTGTAGCCTTATACGTGTGTGTGTGTGCGTTGCAGTGATAGAGCTGGGGAGATAGCCACATTTAACGTCAAGGGCCAGCAATCAATTCAGTATCTTCAGAGGCAGTGTGAACGGGCAGTGGTCTGCCTTGGGTCAGTCACCACACTCACAAAACAGGCTCTCGTTCAGTTGTCCACGTAGTCCCAGGCCTGGGCTCAACACCTTGAGGGTTGGCCGAGATTAGCTCACAGGTCCGGACCTCCTTGCCCGAGTTAGTTGTGCCAGCTTGCAGTAGATGATGTTGGCATCGGAATCTCTCGGAGGGAACACTGAACCCACAGCCATTTCTCACGGAAGCCATCTTGCCCACTATTGAGCCCCAGACAACATAACATCTCTCCTGGACTGACTTTCCTGAAGCTATGGCCAAAAAGACCCGCCAACGCCTTTGTTTCCACGGGAGACTATAGCAATTCAGCATGTCACCAATGGTCTCGTAACTTCTACCCACTGCCTCAGCACCATGGAAATAATTATGTCGTGTTGCTTCACAGCTTGATTTGGGAACAGCTCTGCCCAAAATTGTAAGAAATCGCGGTATCACGGTGGTGCAGCGGTAGAGATGCTGTCTTACAGCGCCAGACACCCGGGTTCGATCCTGACTATGAATGCTCTCTGTATGGAGTTTGTACGTTCTCCCTGTGATCGGGTGGGTTTTCTCCAGCTGCTCTGGTTTCCTCCCACATTCCAAAGCCTAACGGCTGCGGCTCTCTGGCAGTCTGTTTGTCTTTTTTTCTTTTTTTTGTTTGTGTCGGTGTTGGGATGGTTTTTGTTTCTGTTTTTGGCTGTGTATGTGTGTGGGGGGGGGGGGGGGGGGGTGGGTGTGTTCGGGGGGGGGGGGGGGGTGGGGCGGGGGAAACCTTTCTTTTATTAGGTCTCTTCCCCGGGGCGCAGCTCGGCCGCGGGGCCTTCCATCACCCGGCGCGGCTCGGCCGCTGGACTTAACATCGCCGGCGCGGCTCGGCCTCGGGACCTAACAGTGCCCGGCGCGGCTCGGCCGCGGGACCTAACAGTGCCCGGCGCGGCTCGGCCGCGGGGTCTTCAATCGCCCGGTACAGCCGCGGGACATTTCAGCGCTCGGTGCGGCTCGGCCGCGGGGCCTTCCATCGCCTGGCGTGGCGCGGCTTGGCCGCTGGACTTAACATCGCCGGCGCGGCTCGGCCGCGGGACGTTTCAGTGCCTGGCGCGGCTCGGCCGCGGGACGTTTCAGTGCCTGGCGCGGCTCGGCCACGGGACGTTTCAGTGCCTGGCGCGGCTCGGCCGCGGGACGTTTCAGTGCCTGGCGCGGCTCGGCCGCGGGACGTTTCAGTGCCCGGTGCGGCTCGGCCGCGGGACTTAGCAGCGGCCGCAGGGCCTTCCATCGCCCGGCGCGGCGCGGCTTGGCCGCTGGACTTAACATCGCCAGCGCGGCTCGGCCGCGGGACGTTTCGGTGCCCGGGGCGGCTCGGCCGCGGGGCCTTCCATCCCCTTGCGGGGGCTGTGCGTGTCGGTCGCCTCGGTAGGGGTCGAGCTGCCTGTCCGTGGGCGCGGGGGGGAAGAGAGTGGAAGTTTTGTTGCCTTCCATCACAGTGAGGGGGTGTTTGGAGTCACTGTGATGGATGTTTGTGTTGGGGTCATGTGTCCTGTGTTCTTTTCTTTTTTGCTGTGTCTTGTGACTGCTGATATTTTGTTCGGTATTTATACCGAATGACAATAAAGTTCTGTTATGTTATAAGTTTCTAGGTTAATTGGCTTTGGTAAAAAATTGTAAATTGTCCCCAGCTTGCAGCATTGTGCTGGTGCAAAGGGTGATTGCTGGTCGGCACGGACTCAGTGGGCCAAACAGACTGTTTGCGTGCTCTATCGCTAAAGTAAAAGTACTAAAGTAAATTGCAGAGAATTGCAGATGTCGCTAGGTGCAACACACAGACCAGATTCCGCATCGTTGACTCCATCCGCACTTCCCACTGCCTCAGCCAAGCAGCCAACAGAATCAAAGCCCCAACCATTCCTACTTCTGCCCACTTCCACCAGGCCGAAGATACAAATGCATGAAAGCACGTACCATCAGACTCAGGAACAGCTCCTCCCCTGTGTTTTCCAGACTTGAATGGTCCTCCCATCAGCTTGGATGTGAGCCCCAATCTTCCAATCTACCTCTTTGCGGACATTGGACTTTTTCCTCTGGAACTGTACCATTACAATGCTGAAAATGACATCCTATACTCAGGCATTGTCACAGTGGGGCCACACACAAATTGGAGGAACAATGCCTCATGTTTCGCTTGGGCAGTTTACAACACAGCGATATGAATATTGATTTCTTAATTTCAAAAAATCCCTTGCATTCCGTCTCTCTCCATCCCTCCGCCACCCAGGTCGGCCTGGTAGTTTTACTGTTCATGTACCCTCGTTATCATCTCCTCCACTGCCAACAATGGACCATTGTGGGCTCTTTGATCATCAGACGTGGCTCTGATTTGTTCTGTACCTTTTCATGCCTTATGTTTGCCTCTCCCCTGACTAAGTCCAAAGAAGGGTCTCGATCCGAAACATCACCTATTCTTTTTCTCCAGAGATGCTGCCTGACCTCCTGAGTTACTCCAGCATTTCAGTGTAAACCAGCATCTGCAGTTCTTTCCAACACATTTATTTCTCTTTGCTCTACTTGTAGCTGTGACCTGATTCCATTCATGTATGGTTTCTGATTTAATTGGACAGCACACAGACAAAAAGTCTGAAGAAGGGTCTCGACCCGAAACGTCACCCATCCCTTCTCTCCTGAGATGCTGCCTGACCTGCTGAGTTACTCTAGCATTTTGTGAATAAATACCTTCGATTTGTACCAGCATCTGCAGTTATTTTCTTACACAGCCAAAAAGCATCTCGGTACACGGGATAATAATAATACCAATAAAATAAACCAATACCAGAATGCAGCGCCGGAGACAGGTTCGATCCTGACTACGGGTGCTGCACTGTAAGGAGTTTGTACGTTCTCCCCGTGACCTGCATGGGTTTTCTCCGAGATCTTCGGTTTCCTCCCACACTCCAAAGACGTACAGGTATGTAGGTTAATTGGCTGGGTAAATGTAAAAATTGTCCCTAGTGGGTGTAGGATAGTGTTAATGTGCGGGGATCGCTGGGCGGCACGGACTTGGTGGGCCGAAAAGGCCTGTTTCCGGCTGTATATATATGATATGATATATGATAATATCAACCTATGTGACACTTCCACCCAGGGCTCGTGCTCACATTTTTATTCTTGACTGGATGAGGGGAGTCAGTGAGAACTCTTGTTTGGTCTCAGTGGTTGAGTTCCTGTGGTGAGGACAACCAAATAGTTTTGGCCGGAGATGGGCACAAAAAGGTGGAGTAAAACGCAGTGGGCCAGACAGCATCTCTGGAGAGAAGGAATAGGTGACGTTTTAGGTGGAGATCCGAAACGCCACCTGTTCCTTTTCTCCAGAGATGGTGTCTGACCCGCTGAGTTACTCCAGCTTTTTGTGTCTATCTTCGGTGTAAACCAGCATCTGCAGTTCCTCCCCACACAAATAGTTTTGGTGAAGAACCCCACCAGTTCCTGTCAGAATGGATTAAAAAAATAAACTTCCAGCTTCTCTGACCTGTGGCCCTCTGATGTTCTAGAGGGGAACTTTATTCCCAACATACATTATTGAAGTAAGTTGCCAAGCCCCAAAGCAAGTCACCTAAATGCCCCTTCCATCAGCAAGGATACACTCCAGTTTCAGCAATCTATCTCATTGCAGGCATTGGCCATTTTCTCTGGACTAGTCCACTACAATGTTTAGAACTATATTCTGCACTCTTCCCTCATCTATTGTTCAGTTTAGTTCAGTGTAGAGATACAGCGTGGAAACAGGCTCTTTAGCCTGGGCTCTTTAGCCAGCCGAGTCCGCTCCGACCAGCGATCCCCGCACACTAACACTATCCGACACACACTAGGGACAATATGCAATTTTTCAAAGCCAATCAACCTACAAACCTGTACGCCTTCGGAGTGCGGGAGGAAACTGCAGCACCCGGAGAAATGGTCACGGGGAGAAAGTACAAACTCCATTGAACCAGAGTAAGAACATCAATGGTTACGGGGAGAAGGCAGGAGAATGGGGTTGAGAGGGAAAAATTAGATCAGCCATGATCCAAAAGCGGAGCAGATTCGATGGGCCGTGTTGCCGAATTCTGCTCTTCTGTCTTATGGTTTGGCATGGTATGGTATGGTATGGTATGGTATGGTATGGTGTGGTGTGGTGTGGTGTGGTGTGGTGTGGTATGGTATGGTATGGTTTGGTATGGTATAGCATGGCATGGTATGGTATGGTATGGTATGGTATGGTATGGGTTGACATCGTTTGGCATGGTATGGTATAGTATGGTATGGTATGGCATGGCGTGGCATGGTATGGTATGATATGGTATGGTATGGTATGGTGTGGCATGGCATGGCATGGCATGGCATGGCATGGCATGGCATGGCATGGCATGGCATGGTATGGTATGGCATGGTATGGTATGGCATGGTATGGTATCGAATGGTTTGGCACATTCATGTGTAGTATTATCTGATATTTTTTGGATCGCACACAAAACAAAGCCTTTCATTGCACCATTTGACAAATGTCAAATGCTAATGTGAGTCACTACACTGATCTATGTGCTAACATTGTACCAATTAGTAATAACTCTAAACCAAACCTAACTCAGTTGGGACCCTACAAACCAAATTGTTTTGCGAGGCAGAAACTTTTTCTGGGTCTGACTTTATCCAAAAGCCTGAACTTCAACGAACCACAATATTGACTATCTGAGCAATCATAATATTCCCCTTCCCATCAGAATCGTCAGATCTGCCAATATTAATGTCAATCTGGGAAATCCACCTCAATCTCAGCTTTCAAAAGCACAAGGATACAACTGTCACCTTGTCTAAAGTCATCTGCAATTCCCCGCGCACAACCAGTTGACAGTCTGAGTGCTCGTGTTCTCTAAAGTACTGAAAGACTCCACTTACAAAGTACCTAGAGACTCTTTAAATATTAAAATTGCAGAACTATTCTTTTAGCAGATGATCATCTTAAAGCATGCTGTCGGATGACGATGCATCAAAAAGTGACACTCAAAATGATTATTGTGGTAACTTTGATACCATCTAGGCAAGACGGAATTATTTATGTGTTCTGCACTTAACCACTTGTTTACTGAGTTTGAGACAGTTCCATTTTAACGCACGTATTTGATATTTGAAGTATTTCTCCCGATGCCTCTCTGTGTATACTTTAAACTCAGGGGAGTATGTTAAATTTATCATGGCGATCTTTAGAGATACAGATACAGCATGGAAACAGAAGATGGGCACAAAATACTGGAGTAGCTCAGCGGGACAGGCAGCATCTCTGAAGAAGGGTCTCGACCCGAAACGTCACCCATTCCTCTCCAGCGATGCTGCCTGTCCTGCTGAGTTACTCCAACATTTTGTGACTATCTTTGGTGTAAACCTGCATCGGCAGTTCCTTCCTACCCACGACAAATAGACCATATACTAGATGAATACTGGATGCTTGTTCAGAGTTTCAGTGGGATTAGAAATCTCCTGAGATGTTTTCCAAGCCAGATAGGCCACTTTTAGTTTCGTTTAGTTTGGAGATACAGCGCAGAAATAGGCCCTTCAGCCCACAGAGTCACCCGCCGACCAGCGATCACCCCGTACACTAGCAATATCCTACGCACAAGGGACAATTTACAATCTTTACCGAAGCCAATGAAGCTTACATATCTGTGCGCCTTTGGAGTGCGGGAGGAAACCAGAGCACCTGGGGAAAACCCACGGGGTCACGGGGAGAACGTACAAAATCTGTACAGACATCACACATAGTTAGGATGGAACCCGGGTCTCTGGCGCTGTAAGGCAGTTGCTTTACTGCTGCACCACCGTGACACCCTCAAAACTGCTTTGGTACAAGTAGTAAGTTGTGTCTGTCTTCAGTGCAATCCAGCATCAGCAGTTCGTTCCTACACAGCACGGAAACAGGCTAACACTGATGTGCAGCACGGCCTCCTTCTCTGTTAAAAGAGAACATAGAACAGCACAGCACAGGGTCATGCCGGTCAGATCAACATATCTGTGCCGAACTGGATACCAAGTAAATCTCCTTTGCCTGCACGTGATCCTTATCCCTCCATTCTCTGCGTAACCACGCGCCTGTCTAAAAGCTTCTTAAATGCCACTATCCATTAACATGAGAATAGAAATCTTTAGACTTTCGCCTTCAGACTTTAGAGGCACAGCGCGAAGATGGACCCTTTTGCCCATCGATTATCCAGCCTCTTCCTTACAGCCATCAGGCTATTCAACGCTACAACCTCCAAATAGGCTTCAAATTATACAGATCTTTCTTTTTATTATGGTGTTCACAGAGTACTATGTTTACATATCAAGTAAGAATTTCATCGTTCCGTTTCGAGACATTGGACAGTGCAGTCAAGAGTCAAGAGTGTTTTATCATCCAATGTCTCGAAACGGAACGATGAAATTCTTACTTGAAATGTAAACATAGTACTCTGTGAACACCATAATAAAAAGAGAGATCTGTATATAAAACAAAGCAGACAAATAAATGGACAATAATAGTGCAAAATCAAAAATAATAACCCCAAGTCTATATAATTTGAAGCCTATTTGGAGGTTGTAGTGTTGAATAGCATGGTGGCTGTAAGGAAGAGGCTGCTCCTGAACCTGGATGTTTTAGTTTTGGGGCTCCTGTGCCTTCTTCCCGATGGCAGGAGTGAAATGAGAGCGTGGCCAGGGTGGTGTGGGTCTCTGATTATGCAGCTGCCTTATTGAGGCAGTGACTCTTGTAGATCCCTTGAATGGTGGGGAGGCCAGACTCGGTGATGGACTCAGGGCCGTCATAACGCATGGGCCTGATGGGCACTTGCCCGGGGCCCCACGAGCATAGGGACCCCATGCTGATCTGTGTATGTTAAGTGACTTGCAATAAATAAATACTACTTTAAAAATGTAGGTTCAATAAGTGCTTTTTTCGCAACATTTTCGGTCCCTAAGTGTTTTTTTCGCAACATTTTCCATCCCTAAGTGCTTCTCACAGCGATCTGTAAGTGCTTTTCACAACAATGTAGCACCCTAAGTCCATCGCTAAGTGCTTTTCGGTAAGTGCTTTTCGCCGGCACAACAGGGGGGGGCTGGTAGGGAAAGGGGGGTGGGGGAGAGTAATGGTGGGGGCGACGGGGAGGGTGGGAGGAGGAGAGAGTGGGGGTGGGAGGAGGCAGAGTGGGACTGGGGAGGGGGACAGCAAGGGTGGGGGTTGGTGGTGGGGGGGAAGAGAGAGTGGGGGAAATGGGGGTGCTGGGGAAAGGGGGGTGGCGGAGAGTAACAGTTGGTCAGTTATAATAAGAAATCCGTAGTAATTTCATACTGTGACATCTAATCTGTATGGCTTACTGAGTATTATTGTGTTTTTAAAGCCTCGTGTATTGTTCAAATGTTTATCATGTTGATTAGTTGTTGCTGTACAGCATGTTTTTAATGTTTCAACACCGATTTTGTTGGAAGTGCCAATAAAATAAATATATGTTTAATTTTATCGACCATTTACATTTTTATTCCTGTGAGTAGTTGTTGTAGGGGCCCCAGTACACTGCTTTGCCCGGGGCCCATAATGCTGTAAAGACGGCCCTGGATGGACTGGGCAGTGTTCACCACTTTTTGCAATAGACAATAGACCGCCCTTCGAGCCAGCATCGCCATTCAATGTGATCATGGCTGATCATTCTCAATCAGTACCCCGTTCCTGCCTTCTCCTCATACCCCCTGACTCCACTATCCTTAAGAGCTCTCTTCTTCTCTCCTGGCCATTCAAGTTGCTGAACCAGGCCGTGATGCAACCGGTCAATATGCTCTCTACTGTACACCTGTTGAAGTTCAAGAGAGTATTTGTTGAAATACAAAATCTCCTCAATCATCTAAGGATGTGGAGGCATTGATAGGCTCCCTGTTTGATTGCATCAATGTGCCTGGGTTAAATGATTGGATTAGCAACCAATGATCAGGACCATTGCTCCCCTGGACTTGAACCACTCTGATCCTGAAACATTGTCTTCAAAAGGCATATTCAACCGTACCTCAGATCAAGCATTCAATGCTGTTTGAAGAGTAAGAATTGGCAGCGCACACTTCAAGACCTTTGGTAGCTAACCGTTCGTGTTCCTGTGATCACGTGACCCACTTCGGGCCTGCACAGCACCAGAGACCTGGGTTCGATCCAGACTGTGGGTACTGCCTGTACGGAGTTTGTACGTTCTCCCTGTGACCATGTGGGTTTCATCCGGGTGCTCCGGTTTCCTGCCACACTCCAAAGACGTGCTGGTTTGTAGGTTAACTGGCTTCTGTAAATTACCACCAGTGCATAGGGTGCAAAACTGGGATCACATAGAACGAATGTACGGGCGATCAATGATTGGTGTGGACTCGGTGGGCCAATGAAACTGTTTCCATACTGCATCTCTAAACGAAACGGAACCAAACTGCGCCAGCTTGTTGTTGAGTTCACTTTCACTCAAAATTACTGCCACCTGCAATTCTGCATCCAGATTCAAATACTAATCGTTTGCGTGAATGGGTGCTGTCTGTACAGAGTTTGCACGCTCCCCCAGTTACCGCGTGGGTTTTCTCCGGGTGCTCAGGTTTCCTCCCACACTACAAAGACGTGCAGGTTTGTAGATTAATTGACTTCTGTAAATTGCCCCTCGTGTGAAGATGCAAAACCGAGGCAACGCGGAAACTAGTGTATGTGTGATCGCTGGTCAGCACAGACTCAGTGGGCCGAAGGGCCAATTTCCACGTTGTATCTCTAGAGTAAACTAGATGCAGGCAACACTCAGCCAAGAGGGGGAATGAAACACAGGGATTGGTGTTTCGGTGTAACAATCTTTCGTCAGCCATTCATGCACAAGGAGGCTCCTCAGGAGGGTTGGTACAGGTTGGTTCTGCTAACTGCACCCATCTCCCACCCATGGATCGGTGAGGATAGCTGACAACACCTCCTCCACAATCAGTGTCAAGAGGGGTGCCCCACAAGGATGCATTCGGTCCTCGACTATACTTCCTGTATACCCAAGAATGTACAGCCAAGTTCAGCTGTAATTCCATCTACACATTTGCAGATGACACCACTGGAGTGGGCCAAATCACGAACGATGGCAAGGTGGGATACCGGAAGGAGGTAGAGAACTTAGTGACATGGTGTCAGGACAATAACCTTTCCCTCAATGTCAGCAAGGCCAAGGAGAGGGAGATGGGTATTGACTTCAGGAAGTCCCAATCAAAGTCGATGGCGTGGAAGTGGAGATGGTTGAGAGCTTCTCATTCCTTGCGTTAATCTCACCAATGATCTGACGTGGACCAGCCATAGGAGGCCATGTTGCTAAGGAGGCCATGTTGCTAAGGTGGCCATGTTGCTAAGGAGGCAACACCAATGCCTTGCTTCCTGAGGAGACCGAGGAAATGCAGCACGTCTCCAGTGATTTGTACAAACCCCAGCAGATGCACCACAGAAAGCCCAATGTCAGGTTGCATCAGAACGTGGTTTGGGAACAGCTCTGCCCAAGACCACAGGAGATTACAGAGAGCTGTGGGTGTAGCCAAGTCCACCACACAGACCAGACTCCCCATCATTGACTCCATCTACATGTCACGATGGCTTGGAAAAGCAGCCAACATGATTAAAGGCTTGTCGCACCCTGGCCATTCTTTCTTCTCCTCTCTCCCATCAGGCAGGAGACACGGAAGCTTGAAAGCGCGCGTCACTAGACTCAGGAACAGCTTCCTCCCCTCTGTTATCAGACTTCTGAATGGTCCTTCCATGAGCCAGAGTACTGTCCGATTCACCTCTACAAGATCACCCCTCATCCTCCTGCGCTCCAAGGAATAGAGTCCCAGCCTGCTCAACCTCTCCCTGTAGCTCAGAACCTCAAGTCCTGGCAACATCCTTGTGAATCTTCACTGCACCCTGTCCAGCTAGACAACATCTTACCTGTAACACGGTGACCAAAACTGCACACAACACTCTAAACGTGGCCACACCAACATCTTATACAACTGCAGCATGACTGTCACAAGAAGGACAGCACGGTGGCGCAGTGGTAGTGTCGACCCAGGTGGATCCTGACTACAGGTGCTGGCTGTACGGAGTTTGTACGTTCTCCCCGTGACCTGCGTAGGTTTTCTATAGGAGCTCCGGTTTCCTCCCCCACTCCAAAGACGTACAGGTTTGTAGGTTAATTGGAAATCAGAACACAGCTACCAGACTTAGAGGGCATCTACAACACACGATGCCTCAGAAAAGCCACCAGCATCCACAAAGACTCTTCACACCCCTGCAACAGTCTGTTCGAACTCCTTCCATCGGGCAGACGATACAAGGCCTTCTACGCCCGCACCTCCAGACTCAGGAACAGCTTCATCCCCAGGGCCATAGCTGCTATGAACCGGTCCTGCTGAGCCGGATGGCCACAACGCATAGATCAACTTGCACTTTACCCTGTCCAAAACTGTTACAACTGTTTCGTTTCGTTGGGTTGCTGCTGTCTAAATTACTTAAATTATTGCATCGTATGGGAGGCGCATTCCCAATCTCGTTGTACCCCTGGGTACAATGACAATAAAGATATATTGTATTGTATTGTATTGTATTGTGTGTGTAGGATAGCGTTGGTGTGCGGGGATCGCTGGTCGACGCGGACCCGGTGGGCCGAAGGGCCTGTTTCGCCGCTGTTTCTCTAAACTAAACTCAACTAAGACTGCGGCGGTTCAGGAACGGGGCTGACCGCCACCTTCGGAAGGGCACGCTGAGCTGGGTAGTAAAGGGAAAGGGCTAGTGGAGGGATTATTAACATGTAAGCGATCGTAACCACGCCGCTAGCACTGAGCTGGGAGGATCACAAGGTGTAAAGCGATGGGCGGCGATGTGTGGGTGAAGCTGCTGGAAGTGGGCTTGGCTTAGCCACCATCTGACGGCTCGGAGCCCTGTGCCTGCCCTTCACCCAAGCCTGTTGGTGCCACTGGCAGCGTTTCGGCGAGGCAGAGAAGGTGGAGGGAACACAGCCTGACAAAGACGTCGGCAGTTTTTCTGCTCCTGTGACTCACGGCTGTCACCGCCGTTAAATGCAAAGTGTTGAGCTCCTGAAAAAAAAGTGTGAAGTGTGCTGAAAATACTCAAGTAATTAACATGCTGGCGCAGATATTAAAAAACTCGCAAACCAGCTCAAACTTGGGTTGGGTTTTATTTTTGCCAGCACAGCCATTTCTTTGTCAAACTCACCTGTCAGAAAAATGTGCGCGTGTTCATCGAACTTGATTAATGAAGTGAAATTTCATGTTAATGTTACTAATAATATAAAAGTTGAGGAAAGTTGTCTTTATTCACGGCTGGGGGCCCAGTGTCCCCAGCCTTCATTGCCTGTCCCTGAATAGCTTTGGGAGGCTGGAGGTGAGCCTTCAAGAGTCAAGAGTGTTTCATTGTCCTCTGTACTGACAACGGAACAGTCAGATTCGCATTTGCTGCAGCACAACATCCCCATCAACGCAATAACACACGGATACATAGACAATAATCACACACAAGCCAACCTCCCTTCCAGTGACTCCATTTACACCTCACGCTGCCTCGGCAAGGTCAGCAGCATAATCAAGGACGAGTCGCACCCCGGTCACTCCCTCTTCTCCCCTCTCCCATCGGGCAAAAGGTACAGAAATGTGTAAACGCGCACCTCCAGATTCCGGGACAGTTTCTTCCCAGCTGTTATCAGGCACCTGAACCATCCTATCAACAACTAGAGAGCGGTCCTGAGCTACTGTCTACCTCATTAAAGACCCTCGGACTATCCTTGATCGGACGTTACTGGATTTTATGCAGCACTAAATGTTATTCCCTTTATCATGTATCTGTACACTGTGCACGGCTTGATTGTAATCATGTATAGTCTCTCCGCTGACTGGTTAGCACGCAACAAAAGCTTTTCACTGTACCTCAGCACATGTGGCAGAAAACGAACAAAACTAAACTAAACTAATCAGTCTGCTCTCCAAACGGACACCTGTAGAAGTTCAATGGAGTGTCCGTCGACATAACGAATCTCTGCAATCCTCTGAGGCTGCCTTCTTAAATGACGGCCAACCCTGTGGTGAAGAATCCCCCGCAGTGCATAGCACATGTTGATAGGCTTTCCAAACCAATTCAGGGGTCAGCAAAGAGTTAAAGAATTGCTGTGAGTCAGGTATCACCTGCAGACCAGAACAGGCAAGGAAAGATCTCCTTCCATTGAAAGTCCCCAGCAGCACAAGTAGAACTTGAACATAGAACAGTACAGCACAGGAACAGGCCCTTCGGCCCACAAAGTCCATGCTGAACAAGATGCCAAGACCAACTCTGATCTGCCTCCACATAACCCAAACCCCTCCATGGACCCTGTGCCTATTCAAAGGCCTCTTACTGTATATGTCACTATGGTATCTGCTTCAACCAGCAACACCCCCGGCAACATGTTCCACATACTCACCACCCTTTGCGTAAAAGGGTTATAGGGTTGTAGGTTAATTTTAGATTTTTTAGATTTAGAGATACAGCGCAGAAACAGGCCCTTCGGCCCACCGAGTCCGTGCCGCCCAGCGATCCCCGCACACTAACACTATCCTACACACACTTGGGATAATTTTTACATTTGCCCAGCCAATTAACCTACAAACCTGTACGTCTTTGGAGTGTGGGAGGAAACCGAAGATCTCGGAGAAAACCCACGCAGGTCACGGGGAGAACGTACAAACTCCGTACAGACGGCGCCCGTAGTCAGGATCGAACATGAGTCTCCGGCCTAACCTAAAGTCCTGCAATTGACTGGGTAAATGTAGTGGGTGTAGGATAGTATTAATGTGCGTGGATCGGTGGGCGGCGCAGACTCGGTGGGCCGAAGGGCCTGTTTCCGCGCTGTATCTCTTAAAAAATTATAAAAACTTGCCCTGCACAACTCCTTGAAACATTGCAACCCCTCTCACCTTCCATATATAACATATATAACATATAACAACTACAGCATGGAAACAGGCCTGTCCGGCCCTACCAGTCCACGCCGACCATTCTCCCTGACCTAGTCTCATCTACCTGCACTCAGACCATAACCCTCTAATCCCCTCTTATCCATATACCTATCCAATTTACTCTTAAATAATAAAATCTAGCCAGCCTCCACCACTTCCACCGGAAGCCCATTCCATACAGCCACCACCCTCTGAGTAAAGAAGTTCCCCCTCATGTTACCCCTAAACCTTTGTCCCTCAATTCTGAAGCTATGTCCCCTTGTTGGAATCTTCCCCACTCTCAAAGGGAAAAGCCTACCCACGTCAACTCTGTCCGTCCCTCTCAAAATTTTAAAAACCTCTATCAAGTCCCCCCTCAACCTTCTACGCTCCAAAGAATAAAGACCCAACCTGTTCAACCTCTCTCTGTAGCCTAAGTGCTGAAACCCAGGCAACATTCTAGTAAATCTCCTCTGTACCCTCTCCATTTTGTCGACATCCTTCCTATAATTTGGCGACCAGCTGAGGCCTCTAATCTTTGACACTCACCCTGGCAAAAGGGGTTCTGACTGTCTACCCCATCTATGACTCTCATAAGTTTATACACTTCCGTCAGGACTCCACACAATCTCCTGCTTTCCAGAGAAAAGAACCCAAGTCTGCTCAACCTCTCGTAGCGAACACCCTCAAATCCAATCTTCATTGAGCTGAACCTCTTTGCACCCCCTCCAATGTTTCCATGATCTACGTGTACCAGGGCCCACAGCCTAAGAATAAGGGGGAGGCTGTTTAAAACTGAGGTGCAAAGGAACTTTTTCACCCGGAGAGTTGTGAATTTGTGGAATTCTCTGCCACAGAGGGCAGTGGAGGCCAGATCACTGGATGAATTTAAGAGAGAGTTGGATAGAGCTCTAGGGGCTAGTGGAATCAAGGGATATGCGGAGAAGGCAGGTTACTGATTGTGGACGATCAGCCATGATCACAAAGAATGGCGGTGCTGGCTCGAAGGGCCGAATGGCCTCGTCCTGCACCTATTTTCTATGTTTCTATGTATTGGAGTGGCCAGACTGCATGCAATACTCCAAATGAGGCCTAACCTAAAGTCCTGCAAAAGCTGCACCTTGACTTCCTGACTCTAATACTCAATGCCCCGACAAATGAAGGCACGTTTTTTCTTTAGGAAGGAGTTTCATAATCACCGAAATGACACGGAGCTTTTTCATTCCAAAATTATTTAGTTCATTGAATTCAAACGACGCAGCCAGGAGAGGTTTTACGCATCTAGAATCGTTAGTCGAGGCCTCTGTGGTGATCAACCCAACCGTTGGATTCCCTGGTGAAGGTCTCCCATGATGCCACCAGTCTGAAGGTCATAAGGTCATAAGGAATAGGAGTAGAATTAGGCCATTCGGTCCATCAAGTCTACTCCACCATTCAATCATGGCTGATCTATCTCTCCCACCTAACCCCATTCTCCTGCTTTCTCCCCATAACCCCTGACACTTGTACTTATCAAGTCATGTTCCATGTAAACCAACCTCTTTTTGCCTGGTCTGCTCTACATAAAATCCCTTACTCACAGCAGTGAGGCTAATTCTCACCAATCACCCGTTCACACCGGTTCTATGTTGTTCCACTTTCTCATCCACTCCGTACACACTGAGGGCAATTTACAGGGGCCAATTAACCTGCAAGCCTTAAGGATATGGGAGGAAACCCATGCGGTCGCAGGGAGAGCCTGCAAACTCCACACAGACAGCACCCGAGGTCAGCTTCATTTGGCCACGTTCCTGAAGGTTTTATAAACCGGGTTTCCACCTCTCCCACACCAGTTCCCTGGTCTTTAAACTTTAGACTTTAGAGATACGGCGTAGATAAAAGCCCTTCGGCCCAGCAATCACCAAGTACACTGGCACGATCCCACACACTAGGGACAATTTACAACTTTTACCTAAGCCAATTAACCAACAAACCCGAGCGTGGGAGGAAACTGGAGCGCCTGGAGAAAACCCACGCGGTCACAGGGAGAACGTGCAAACTCCACACAGACAGCAGCCGTGGTCAGGATCGAACGCAGGTCCCTGGCGCTGTGAGGCAGCAACTCTACTGCTGCGCCACCATGCCGCCTCTAAGTACAAGAGTGCAAGATAGTAAACCACACTGAATCTGTACACAAGGGTCTCCACATATCCACACCATCTTGTATCCTTCAAGTCCAAAGTTTTGTAAGAATGTTGGAGTGTTAACTTGGCCGTAAAGGCACGTTGTCCCGGCGACGGACCTGTGCCGGTGTTAGAGGGGTGGTCCCGGCCTGGCGATGTTGGCGGTGTCCTCATTCGGCCACTGCAGGCCGCGGCACTTTCAGCAGCGCCTCTTCAGTCAATGCTATGTTACTCTTCAGTAAGGCTGGAGAAAGCCCACGTGGTCACAGGGAGAACGTACTCATCAGGAAGGCTGGCTCCGTCCTGGGGGCGGAGTTGGATTCATGGGGGGTGGGCTCGGAGGGGAGGATGCTCCTCAAACTGCGGAGCATCCTGGACAATACAGCTCACCCCCTCCATGACACACTGGTCAATGTGAGGAGCACCTTCAGCAACAGACTGGTGCCACCAAGATGCAGCACAGAACACCACAGGAGATCCTTCTTCCCTGTGGCTATCAAACTGTACAACTCCTCCCCCTTCTGTCATGGGGTAGACTGAGACTGACTACCCTCTCCCCCCCCCCCTCCCCAAATCTTTGCACATCCCCAATCCTTTCCACTCGCCACTTTAATCTCATGTTTCATGTATCTTGTGTTTTATGACTGCTGGCAGATCAATTTCCCTCCTGGGATAAATAAAGTTCTACCGTGTGGTATCGTATCGTATCGTATCGTAGTAAAGGGTTAACACGTTTTTCCTGAATACCCATGAATCTCCGAGGACTTCTCCAGTATTGTTCTCTACAATATCAGCTAGCAAGCGAGCTGCCAATCCACTAAGCTGGCGAGCGAAGGATCACCACGGATTGTGGGAGGATTTCCAGCATGTGCAAGAGGGATTGGAGATGAATGAGAGTGAGGAGATGGGTGTGGGAGAGGGAGAAGGGGGGAAGAGAAGATGGCATGAGAGAGTAGTGGGTGCTGGATGGAAAGAGTTACAGCCAGTGTTACAGTGGATGTGGGGCGTTTAAAGTAAAATTCTAGAAATAGATTTTCCCGTACAAGAGTGGCGCAGCGGTAGAAATGCTGCTGTACAGCGCCAGAGACCCGAGTTCGATCCTGACCACGGGTGCTGTCTGTACGGAGTTTGTACCTTCTCCCCGTGACCGCGTGGGTTTTCTCCGGGTGCTCCCTTCCCCACTCCAAAGGCGTGCAGGTTTGTAGGTTAGTTGGCTTCGGTAAAATTGTAAATTGTCCCTCGTGTGAGGGATAGGGTTGTTGTACGGGGGTCGCTGGTCGGCGCGGACTCGGTGGGCCAAAGGGCCTGTTTCCGTGCTGTATCTCTAAACTAAACTAAACTAAACTAAATTGTGCAATGCTACATGTTTGGTCTCAGAGGGGGAATGTGTTCAGCTTTCTACCTTCTAGGGCCCTTGGCACAAGTCTGGAAGGTCCAGATAGATATAAAGAGGTTATTTTAAAACATCGATTTTACGTCTTTGTTAAGGATATTAATTTACTTTTGATATATTGCTGATGATTTTCTATGTGACTTTATTACTAATGCATTTTTGATTTATAAACTGTAAAGTTCACGAGCATGGTATTTTTCTTTTTACCTTCTTGTGGCTCTGTTCTTCGTTGTTAACGCCAGGCCCAACAGGTTTGTTCAGTCACTGGGTGTTGTACATTGGACATGTCCCCTCAGGTACAGTGCCGTGCAGAGCAGGCAACACAGGGGAATCTGTCACCGCCAACTCCTACAGTGCACCATCTATTCACTGACCACATCAGCACCTGCTTAGCTGCGGAGAGTGCTGATCGCAGTCAATCACTCGGAGGCCAAGTCAGTGGATATATTTCTAAGGCTGAGGTAGACAAATTCTTGATTAGAACGGGTGACAAAGGTTATGGGGAGCAGGCAGGAAACCGAAACCGGGATGAGGAGGCAGAGATCAGCCGTGAATGAATGGCGGAGTAGACTCGATGGGCCGAATGGTCTAGTTCTACTCCGATAACTTGTGAACTTGCGAACGTGGGTAGCGCACAACCCAATGGTATGTCTGAAGAAGGGTCTCGAACCGAAACGTCACCCATTCCGTCTCTCCAGAGATGCTGCCTTTCCTGCTGAGTTACTCCAGCATTTTGTGACTATCTTCGGAAATAAGGTAATAATATTGAATTCCCCAATTTTAGGTAACTACAAAACCCTCCCCCTCTCCCCTTCCCCCCCCCTAAACACTCCCCACCTCCGTTGTGCCCCACTTCGACTTGCACATATTTCTCCTCTCCCCCTCCCTTTCCCATTTGAGCCCCTTCCTCTAGCTTCACTATTTGCTACTCTTCAATCCTTTTGTCTCGCACCTCTGTCTTTTCATCTCTGGCCTTTGTCCAACCATCTGCCTATCAATATCCCCTTCATCTGTTACGGGCTATTGACTGCCAGGCTTTATCTGGCCTCTCCTCTCTTCATTCCTCCCTTGTGAGTGAAAGAGGGGTGAAGGCCCACCTTACTCACCATCGTCCCTTTGGTGCTAATGGAAGAAGTTTCATTGAAATCGGTGTTATATTTTTAAAGATTCACATTTAAAAGTTTAAATCTATCTCCTTGGGAGGAAGGGGGAGGAGAGGGGGGGAGGAGAGGGGAGAGGAGAGGGTGCTGCACCAATACTGGAGAGGTTTGGGCCCAACTTGGTCTAGTATCCCTTTAAACATGTCCTATCCATGTACCTGTCTAAATGTTTCATAAACGTTGCAATGGTATCTGCCATAACTACCTCCTCCGGCAGCTCATTCCACACACCCACCACCCTTTGTGTAAAATAGTTATCCCTCAGGTTCCCATTAAATCTTCCCCCCCCCCCACCTTAAACCTATGTCCTCTGGTTCTCGATTCCCCTACACTGGGCAAGAGACTCAGTGCATTTACCCGATCTATTCCTCTCATGATTTTGTACACTTCTCATCCCTCATCCTCCTGCTCTCCCAAGAATAGAGCTCTGGCCTGTTCAACCTCTCCCTCTAGCTCAGGCCCTTGAGTCCTGGCAACATCCTCGTAAATCTTCCCTGCACCCTTTCCAGCTTGACAACATCTTTTTCTAGAACATGCTGCCCAAAACTGAACACAATACCCTAAATGCGGCCTCACCAACGTCTTATAAAACTGCAAGGTGACCCCCTCCAACTCCCAAACTAAATACCCCTGACTGATGAAGGACAAAGTGCCAAAAGCCTTTTTGACCACCTGATCTACCTGTGACTTCGATGTTGGTTTACAAAAAAAAAAGATACAAAGTGTTGCAGCATCTTAGCAGGTCAGGGAAGCAGCATCTCTGAAGGATAAGGAACCCGACCCGAAAACGATGCTTGTCCATGTTCTCCAGAGATGCTGCCCGACCCGCAGAGTTAATGCAGCACTTTTTTTTGTAAACCAACATCAGCCATTCCTCCAACCAACCATTCCTCATTTTCACATTCTAGCACGCCTTCTCTGGATTTCTGCCCCCACCTGTCCATCCTAACAGAAAGGGGGGCGATATAATGTAGACACGAGGAACTGCAGGTGCTGTTTTACAAGAACAAAAAGACACAAAGTGCTGGAGTAACAATACAATACTATACAATATATCTTTATTGTCATTGTACAGGGGTACAATGAGATTCGGAATGCGCCTCCCATACGATGCAATAAATTAATTAGCTAATCAGTATAAATTTATGCAACCCAGTGAAACAAAATTTAGAAACAGTTTTAAAACAGTATAAAGCTCAAGGGCGGCACGGTGGCGCAGCGGTCGAGTTGCTGCCTTACAGCGAATGCAGCGCCGGAGACTCAGGTTCGATCCTGACTACGGGTGCTGTACTGTACGGAGTTTGTACGTTCTCCCCGTGACCTGCGTGGGTTTTCTACGAGATCTTCGGTTTCCTCCCACACTCCAAAGACGTTCAGGTTTGTAGGTTAATTGGCTAATTAGCTGGGCAAATGTTTAAAAAAATCGTCCCTAGTGGGTGTAGGATAGTGTAGGTGTGTGGGGATCGCTGGTCGGCGCGGACCCGGTGGGCCGAAGGGCCTGTTTCTGCGCTGTATCTCTAAATCTAAATCTAAAAAAAAAGTAGGTCTGTGCCGGTTCGCTGTGCGATGTGACCATCCGGCTCAGCAGGACCAGTTCATGGCAGCTATGGCCCTGGGGATGAAGCTGTTCCTGAGTCTGGAGGTGCGGGCGTAGAAGGCCTTGTAGCGTCTGCCCGATGGTAGCATTTCGAACAGACTATTGCAGGGGTGTGAGGAGTCTTTGTGAATGCTGGTGGCTTTTCTGAGGCATCGTTAAGGATAAGGGGGAAGTCTTTTAGGACCGAGATGAGAAAGTTTTTTTTCACACAGAGAGTGGTGAATCTGTGGAATTCTCTGCCACAGAAGGTAGTTGAGGCCAGTTCATTGGCTATATTTAAGAGGGAGTTAGATGTGGCCCTTGTGGCTAAAGGGATCAGGGGGTATGGAGAGAAGGCAGGTACGGGATACTGAGTTGGATGATCAGCCATGATCATATTGAATGGCGGTGCAGGCTCGAAGGGCCGAATGGCCTACTCCTGCACCTATTTTCTATGTTTCTATGTTTCTATGTGTGTTGCAGATGCCCTCCAAGGCTGGTAGCTGTGTTCCGATGGTCTTCTGAGCTCTATGGTCTCAGCGGGGTCGGCAAGCAGCATCTCTGGAGGACATGGATCCTGAACGGAAAACTTCACCCGTCCATGCTCTCCTTAGATGTGCTGCCTGAGCCGCCGAGTTACTCCAGCACTTTGTGCCTGTTGGAAGGAGATGTTGGAAGGTGCACCAGATGTAGCGGCACATGCTGCTGGGAGCCAGAAGGGGGCAGTGGAAGAGACTCACATCTGCAGGATGCCAAAGAACGGCTGGACCATTGATTTGCCGGCCAGTCCACAAACACACACACATACACGCACAGCAATGCCTATCTTTGTCCAAAACACACTCGGAGTTTATTTTAATTCAGAGCGGGCTCTCCCATTACTAATGCAGCCGGGCCTGTAATGATCAGACCCCCATCCTCTGCTGGGGATAAGTCTTATTAACCCTCCGCCACTTTAACACGTTCCCACTTCTAATATACAGAGAGCTCGAAGCACCAGATCATTACCAACATCCAGTAAATACAAATCCCCCAAATGGCTAATTTTAATAACTGGCAGCAAAGCTGTACTTAACAATGATGTACAGTTCAAAATCATAAGTACTTTAATTGGTTATAAAATGAGAAAATAAAACCAGTGTGACTGCTGGAACCGATCTGAAGACCACTGTTGGGAGATGATGAGAGAGCCATTTGCTAGTCTACCACAATGTGTGTTCAGGGGGAGGTAATTAAGATGAAAATGGTTCCTGTTAATTCACTTTGATTTTTTTTTCCTCTCCTCGCAATGAAATGATTGATGCCACAATAGAAGAATATGTTCCCGTGGTTCTCGGCCCGACCGAGGGTGAAGCAAGTGTTCACCAAAAGTTGGTTGGGATGGCGAGGAGCATGTTTTGTTCTCCGGCACCTTGTGTCTTCTGTCAACACAAGGCCGGGGTTTTTTTTTGTTGCAATTAAGCCCGGCAGGCAAAGGAATTAGGAACTGCACACGCGGGCTCGCAAACAAACGGAAAAAAGGTCCAGAGTGCCGGAGTAATCACGGACTGTGTAGGACGGAACCGCAGATGCTGGTTTAAACCGTAAAGACTCAGCGGGTCGGACAGCAGGAGAGAAGGAACAGGCGACACCTCTTCAGACTGAGACTCAGGGGAAAGGAAAACGAGAGTAGAGAGAGAGATAGAACAAATGAATGAAAGATATGCAAAAAAATATTAACGATGATAAAGGAAACATGCCGTTGTGAGCTGTGTGCTAGATGAGAACGACAGACAACGAGACTCAATGAGGCGACTTTGAAGCTGGTAGGTCATGTATTGTTCCAGTGACCTCTCAGCAAGCAACAAGAGCTCTTTAATGCACTTGGGTACATGTGACAATAACCCAAACTGAACTAAACTAACACTGCGGGTCAGGCAGCATCTCTGGAGGACATGGATAGGCGGCGTTTAGGGTCGGGGACCTTCTTCAGACACAGATACACTTGCATTACTCAGGCCTGGGGCTGGATTATGCCAAACAGTTCACATAAATGCAGTTCTTTGGGGCAAACCCACTCTTGAAAATTGGGTCGGAGATGCACAGAAAGCCGGAGCAAACGGGAAAGGCGCAGAAAGTCAGAGTGGACGGGGAAAGCAAAGATTTGTGTGTTTGAACCACTCTTCACAACTAAATAACAGACATGTGAAGTGTACGAATTTATACACAAGGTGGTGCAGCGGTAGAGTTGCTGCCTCACAGCGCCAGAGACCCAGGTTCCATCCTGACCACGGGTACTATCTGTACGGAGTTTGTACGTTCACCGCATGGATGACATGGATAGTTCATACCCAGTGGTATGAACATTGAATTCTCTCATTTTATATCACTTCTGCGAACACTCTCCGCCCCTTGCTCCACCCTCGTCGTTTAACAAGTTCCACAGTTGACGACGTATTCCTCTTGGGATCACACCTTACCTCGCCAACAATTGGCTTCAAAGGGAACCATCCTGCTTTAGGTCATCTGTTCGAAACCCTAATTTGTTCTGGTCAATTCTCGCCTCCAGTTCCATGCCCTCCCCCCCCTCCCCCCCCCCCCCACCTCCTTCCTTCCCTCCCCCTTTCAGTCTAAAGAATGGTCGCGACCCGAAACTTTAGTTTCGTTCCGTTTAATTTAGTTTCATTTTGGAAAAAAACAGTAACCCCCACAATTAAAATGTGGATTACGGAAATGACCGAGACCTTGCATTTGGAAAAAAATAAGGTTTGTCTTAATTGACAAACCAGATCTATTTTTTTTAAAATTTGGTCTCCATTTATTGAATTTTTTAAAAAAGTAAATGGGTTTGACACAAAACTAAAATTTAAAACTAAAGTTAAAACTTGAGTTTAGGGTTGGATGTACAACTATACTCATCATCTCCCGGATCTATCCCCATAACCTTTATATTTATAATTCTCTTTCTTCCTTGCTAATAAAAATAAATTAAAAATATTTTTTTTAAAAATAAAAAAATAGTTTAGTTTATCTTAGTTTAGGTTATTATTGTCACGTGCATGAGGTACAGTGGAAATCCTTTTTGTTGCGTGCTATTCAGTCAACGGAAAGACAATACATGATTACAATCATGTACAGATACAAAATAAAGTGTATAATGTTCAGTGCAAGATAAAGTCTAGTAAAATCTGATTAAAGATAGTCCGAGGGTCTCCAATGATGTGGATGGTAGCTCAGAACTACTCTCTAGTTGGTGATAGGATGGTTCTATTGCCTGAGAACAGCTGGGAAGAAACTGTCCTTGAATCTGGAGGTGTGCGTTTGCACACTTCTGTACCTCTTACCTGATGGGAGAGGGGAGAAGAGGGAGTGACCGGGGTGAGAATCAGGCCTCATGATGCTGCTAGGCTTGGCAGGGCAGCGTGAAGTGCAGATGGAGCCAATGGAAGGGAGGTTGGTTTACGTGATGGCTTGGGCTGCGTCCACAATTCACAAAGGTTGCCCCAGTAAACCTGTTGCATGTGTCTGTGCCTTGTGATTCCTGTTGTGGTCTCAAGACCCATCTGTGGTAGGTGCAAGTGGATCTGGAGCTGGTTCCACCAACACTGCGATGAATTATTTTTGCCCTCTTCTTAAGAGGAAGAAATCAACATTTTTAGGTTTAAGTTTATTACTATCATGTGTACAGTGAAAAGATTTGTTTTGTATGGTATAACTGCAACTATAGCTATAGAATTGTCAGGTCCAGGTTCAGTAGCAGCATCTTCCCTACAACCATCAGGCTACTAAACACAACAATCTCCAAATAGGCACCAAATTAAATGGACTTGCGGACATTATTTTTGACTTTGCACTACTATTGTCTATTTATTTGTCTGTGGTTTTATATATACTGAATGTTGTTGTTCATGTCATTGTGAGTTTTACAGACTACTATGTTTACATATCCGTTGTGCTACTGCAAGGAAGAATTTCATTGTTCCGTTTTGGGACATTTGATAATAAAGCACTCTTGACTTGACTATCACTGGGCCTGTACTCGCTGGAGTTTAGAGGGTTGAGGGTGGGGGGACCTCTTTGACACTCACAAAACAGTGAAAGGCATCGATAGAGTGGATGTGCTAAGTTGTGGAGGAAAATAACTGCAGACGCTGGTACGAATCGAAGGTATCAAAAAATGCCGGAGTAACTCAGCGGGTCAGGCAGCATCTCAGGAGAGAAGGAATGGGTGATGTTTCGGGTCGAGACCCTTCTTCAGACTGATGTCAGGGGAGGGGGTGGGACAAAGAAAGATGTGGTAAGGATGTTTCCACTGGTGGGAGAGTCCAGGACCAGAGGTCATAGCCTCAGAATTAAAGGACGCTCTTTTGGAAAAGAGGTGAGGAGCAACTTCTTTAGTCAGAGGCTAGTTAATCTACGGAACTCGTTGCCACAGAGGGCTGTGGAGGCCAAGTCAGTGGAAATTTTTAAGGCCGAGATAGACAAATTCTTGATTAGAACAGGTTTCAATGGTTATGGAGAGAAGGCAGGAAAATGGGATTCGGAGGCAGAGATCAGCCATGATTGAATGGCGGAGTGGACTCGATGGGACGAATGGCCTAATTCTACTCTTATAACTTGTGACTGTCCTATAAGATCAGATAATACTAAACATAAACACCAGCAAGTCAAACTTAAGTACAATAGGTGGAGCAAAGGGGAAGATACGTAAATGAGTTTGCGGAAGCGGTTACGGACTTCATTGCCACAATAGCCGATACCATCATCCCCACGGTAAGGGTCAGTATCTTCCCGAACCAAAAACCCTGGGTGGACAGGTCTATTCGCGTGGCCTTGAATGCTCGCACCGCTGCTTACAACTCCGGCCTGGCATCCGGCAACATGGACGACTACAAGGGAGAGTCCTACCGACTGAGAAGGGCAGTGAAGGATGCAAAAAAGAGGTACCGGGACAAGATGGAGTCACAGATGGAGCAGCAGGACACCAGGCGCCTTTGGCAGGGGCTACGGACTATAACTAGCTACAGGTCCAGCACCCCCTCAACCGGAAGTGCCGGCTCCTCCTTAGCTGATGACCTGAACTCTTTTTACGCACGGTTTGAGACGGGTAACACCACCAGCTCGCCGTCTAAAAACAGCACCGAAGGGGCGCTGGCTAGCGAGGCTGGAGGGGGATCCACCGCCGGGGATGTGCACACATTCTCGGTGTCCGAGCATGAGGTGAGGTGGGCTCTGACGCGTGTGAACACGAGGAAAGCTGGAGGCCCAGATGGTATATCTGGGCGAGTACTAAAGTCTTGTGCTACTCAGCTTGCTCCAGTGCTCACCACAATATTCAACCTCTCCTTGGCAAAGTCCGTGGTCCCTGCATGCTTCAAAAGATCCATCATTGTACCGGTGCCAAAGAATGCCTCTCCAGCGTGTTTAAATGACTACCGACCGGTGGCCCTCACCTCGGTTGTCATGAAATGCTTGGAGAGGCTAGTCAAGAAGCACATCTGCGCCCTCCTTCCTCGCAACATGGACCCACTACAGTTCGCATACCGTCCGAACAGGTCCACGGATGATGCGGTCTCCCAGGTTCTACACACCGCTCTCTCTCATCTGGACAGCCAGGGGGGCTATGTGAGGATGCTGTTCATTGACTTTAGTTCAGCATTCAACACAATAGTCCCCAGCAGACTGGTTGAGAAGCTGCTGGAACTGGGGCTTAGCACCCCTCTGTGTGCCTGGGTCCTGGACTTTCTCACTGCCAGGCCCCAAGTGGTCAGGATGGGGGAACACACATCTAGCTCCCTCACCCTGAACATAGGATCCCCCCAGGGCTGCGTCCTTAGCCCCCTACTGTACTCCCTGTACACACATGACTGTAGGGCCAGGTTCAGCTCAAACTCCATCATCAAGTTTGCTGATGACACTGTGGTGGTGGGCCGGATCTCCAACAACGATGAGAAGGCCTACCGGGAGGAGGTGGCTGATCTGGCACTCTGGTGTCAGGACAATAGCCTCCTCTTGAATGTCACTAAAACAAAGGAGCTGATTGTGGACTTCAGAAGGGCTAAACATCCAAGGACGTACACGCCACTGGAGATAAATGGGTCTATTGTGGATAGGGTGAGCAGTTTCAAATACTTGGGAGTCCGCATCGCAGAGGATCTGACGTGGGCAACGCACATTGCCGCACTGGTGGGTAAGGCTAAGCAGCGCCTTTACCACCTTAGACAACTGAGGAAATTCAGAGTGTCGCTGAGGATCCTTCATTGCTTCTACTCTGGGGCTGTAGAGAGCATCCTGTCCGGCAACATTACAGTCTGGTTTGGGAACAGCTCTGCCCAGGACAGGATGGCCCTGCAGAGAGTAGTGCGTTCGGCAGAACGCACCATGGGAACTACACTCGTCCCCCTGCAGGACCTATACATCAGGAGGTGCAGATCCAGAGCAAGCAAGATCATGAGGGACCCCTGCCACCCCAGTAACGGACTGTTCCAGATGCTACGGTCAGGCAAACGCCTCCGCTGTCACGCTGTGAAAACGGAGAGGATGAGACGGAGCTTCTTCCCACAGGCCATCAGGACTGTCAACTTTGATAACCCCAGAGACTAAATTTTTGTCGACACTTTTGGTGCTATGTTTAGTAACTTATTAACTTTATTTATTGTAACTGTAATTATTTTTGTGCACAACCCGCAGGCATTGCCACTTTCATTTCACTGCACATCGAGTATGTGTATGTGACAAATAAATTTGACTTGACTTGACTTGACTTGATACAGAGTGCAGAATATAGTTCTCAGCATTGTAGCGCATCAGTTCCAGAGACAAAGTCCAATGTCCGCAATAGGGTAGAGGTGAATCAGAGAGTACACTAGCTGGTGGAAGGAGCTAGTTCGGAAGATGTTAACAGAGGGGAAGAAGCTGTCGAATGGTGCGCGTTTTCAAGCTTTGGCATCTATTGCCTGAGGGGAGCAGGGAGAAGGAGGGATAACTGCAGTGGGACAAGTCTTCGTTTTGCTATCGTAGGGCAACTCATTTTGTTTTTGAACTCTCAGAATATAGCAAGAGCAGACGCTAATTTGTTTCCCAGCAATAGGAACTGACCACACAACAGGTTGAGAGGAAAAATAGAAAGCATGGCTATCCCTAGTTAAAACAAGAGAACGGAAATATTTGGGAAGCAGCTATTCTGTGACCACAATAAAAAGTGTCTTTAGTTTTGAGATACAGCATGGAAACAAGTCCACGCCGACCATCGATCACCTGTTCGCACTAGTTCTACGCTATCCCACGTTCACATCCACTCCCTACAGTTTAGTTTAGAGATGCAGCCCTTCGGCCCACCGAGCCCGCACCGACCAGCGATCCCCACAAATCAACACTACCCTACACACACTCGGGACAACTTAGACATACACCAAGCCAATTAACCTACATACTTGTACGTCTTTGGAGTGTGGGAGGAAACTGAAGATCTCGGAGAAAACCCACGCAGGTCACGGGGAGATCGTGCAAACTCCGTACAGGCAGCACCCGCAGTCGGGATCGAACCCGGGTCTCCGGCGTTGCAAGCATTGCAAGGCAGCAACTCTACCGGTAGCCCAAGGGAAACACACTAGGGGAAAGTTACAGAGGGCCAATCAACCTACAAACCTGCACGTCTTTGGGATTTCTGGAGGGAAACCGGAGCACCCAGAGGAAACCCACGCAGTCACAGCGAGAACCTGCAAACTCCTCACAGTCAGCACCCGAGGTCAGGATCAAACCCGGGTCTCTGGCACTGTGAGGCAGCAGCTCTACCCGCTGTGCCACTGTGCCATCTAATGGCAACTGTATTTGTGTAAAAGGGACAAGAGAAAACGATCAAAGTAATTCTCTAAGGTGATGCTTCAACAAGAGAGAGTCTTCCTAAGTCAATAAGTACTTTGAGTTGCCAGGGCATTTAAATGTCAGCAAGTGTAATAAATTCATAACTGCATGTTGAAGCTGAAATTAAACAGCAAGTTATTATTTAAACTTTTTTTTCTAATGCGTGAAAATCCACAGATCTAGAAATCCCAAATCAAATGCTCAGCAGAACAGGCAGCATCTGTGGGAAAAGACACCGTGACACAGCGAGTGGAGCTGCTGCCTTCCAGCACCAGGGACCCCTGGGTTCGATCCTGATCTCGGATGTTGTCAGTGTGGAGTTTGCATGTTCTCCCTGTGACCATGTGGGTTTCCTCCATTTGTTCCGGTGTCCTCCCACATCCCAAAGTAGGTTAAGTGGCCCCTCTGTGTATTGCCCCCAAGTGTGGAGGGAGGGGATGTGAAAGTGGGATAACAGAGAACGAGTTTGAACGAGTGTGATCGGTGGCTGGCGTGGACACGGTGGGATAAAGAGCCCACTTCCTTCCTGTACCTCCAAATTAAACTAAAGAAAGAGAGTTCATATTTCAGAATATTTCAGACCTCGATTCTGAAGAAGGGTCTTGACCCGAAACGTCACCTATCCATGTTCTCCAGAGATGCTGCCTGACCTGCTGAGTTACTCCAGCACTCTGTGTCTATCGTTAATATTTCAGATCCTTTATTGGAAAGACTGTTATTTTTCTCTTAAGATGCTATTCCGAGTGGGAAAGAATCCAAAGTATAAATGCTTCCTTTCAGAAACTCATGTACGTTTGAGAAATGGGGTCACACAGCGTGGAAACAGGCCTTTCGGCCCAACTTGCCCACACCGACCAACATGTCCCATCCACACTAGTCCCACCTGCCTGCATTTGGCCCTATCCACGTACGCGTCTAATTGTTTCTTAAACATTGCAAAAGTCCCTGCCTCGACTCCATTGCAAAAGTTCCTTACACCCACCACCCTTTGTGTGGAAAAAAAATACCCCTCACATTCCTATTAAATCTAGCCTATCAAATCACGTTCGTGAATCTTTGACTGGTGGCGCATCGGTAGAGTTGCTGCCTCACATCGCCAGAGACCCGGGATCGACCCAGACTACAGGTGCTTGTCTGTACGGAGTTTGTATGTTCTCCCTGTGACCTGCGTGGGTTTTCCCCGGGTGCTCCGGTTTCCTCCCTCACTCCATTGTGCTGGTGAGGGGTGAGGGGTGAGGGGAGAGGGGGTGAGGGGAGAGGGGGTGAGGGGAGAGGGGGTGAGGGGAGAGGGGGTGAGGGGAGAGGGGGTGAGGGGGTGAGGGGAGAGGGGGTGAGGGGAGAGGGGGTGAGGGGAGAGGGGGTGAGGGGAGAGGGGGTGGAGGGATAGGGGGTGGAGGGGAGAGGGGTGGAGGGAGAGGGGTGGAGGGATGTGTTATTGCATTTTTATTGATTATTCTTATTGGTCTTATTGTTGAACTGCGGGTAATTTTTCATTTCACTGCACATTTATGTGTATGTGACAAATAAATTGACTATTGACTATTGATAGGGGTGGAGGGGTGGGGAGGGGAGGTGTTCCGGAGGTCCAAGCCCCAAGACAAAGGCAGAAAGCCCCTCCAGCCCTGCGTACCACCGCAAGAGTTAAGGCGCTGGCATGTAGGTGCGGAGTTGCAGCTGCCTAACTCTGCATCGCTGCCCTTGTGCAGTTGTTTGCCGGTTGCGTCTGTGCATTGCAGTGAATGCCACCATCTGGTGTGACACGTGGACATCATAATCTTTTCTTAATTACATTAGCAGTGCAATCAGTTACAGCATTACAAGGCCGGCGACGAGCTTCTAAATCTTGGTGGAAATCATAAATAATTGCACTAAGTACCTAACGCCAGATGCGAGTGCCAACTTTAGTTGCGCTAGATGAATAGTAACCTTAGAACAGGGTTCAGTGTTAGTAAATCTACTGTTTTCCATCACGCTCTGTTTGTTTAGGCACCCTTTCAAACAATGCCAAGCAAATTAAAGACTTCTTCGGAGAGCAACGCAAAATAACAGTCACGCAGACACGGTGCGAAATGCACTTATTGTGAATTAAACAAAGATGAGGAAAATCTCTTCAAGAAAGGTTAATTCATTTTATTGTTCAATGTCGTGTTTGGAGTGGATTGTGGGAAATGGTGTGATTAATTGCCCAGAATCGCTCGGTTTCTGCAATTATTTGGATGTAGTGAACAAATAAAGGACTGTGGTATTCATCATATTCAAATGAGGCAGTAAAATAAATGATAATGTGAGCTTCACATTGGGTCCAGAACAAAAAGTACTCTCACAAAATATGAATGCATTCTACACAGGCACACACACAGGCACGCACACACACACACACACAGGTACGCACACATACCTGCACACACACACACACAGGCACACACACACATACCTGCACACACACACATACCTAAACACAGCCACACCTCAACACACACGCACATGCACACACACACGTACCTGCACACAACATATACACACACACACATACCTGCACACAGCCACACCTCAACACACACACATACCTGCACACAACCACACCGAAACACACACACACTCACACGCACACATACCACGCACATATACCTGCATACAGCCACACCTAAACATATACCTGCCCACACACACACACACACACACACACCTGCACACACACACACAGCCACACCTCAACACACGCACACAGACACACACACACGTACCTGCACACAGCATATACACACACACATACCTGCACACAGCCACACCTAAACACACACACTCACACGCACACACACGCACATATACCTGCATACAGCCACACCTAAACACACACCACACACACGCACATACCTGCACAGATACCTGCACATACACATACCTGCAGACAGCAACACCTAAACACACACACACTCTCTCACACACACTCTCTCACACACACTCTCTCTCTCTCTCTCTCTCACACACACACACACAGACAAGTGCTCAGGACTTTAATATACAGGCACACACAACAATCAGGACAAAACAAAAACCCGCACAGATGGTTAAAACCCACAAAGAAACAAATGCATATTCACACACATATGCACATGCACAATTGGGAAACACAGACAAACCTAGATGCTGCACAATTCAAACATGATTTCGCACAAACACAGAGACACACGCATAGAAAGATGCATAAATGCACATAGACGCATATACACATGCGCATTCACACATACACTGTGACAAAACACATACATACAGACAAACCTGGATGCTGCAAAATTCATATATGACTTCCCACAAACTTAGGGGCGCACACATAAACAGATACATAAATGCACAGGCACACACAGTACACACACACACACACACACACACACACACACACACACACACAACGCATACATATACAACGACTCACAGGTGATGTAAAACACAAGCACTTGTGTGCACACTGTGACAAACAATACACATATTACTCGTGTGTGGGAAGGAATTGCAGATGCTGATTTAAACTGAAGATAGACACAAAATGCTGGAGTAACTCAGCGGGACAGGCAACACCTATGGAGAGAAGGAATGGGTGAAGTTTCAGGTCGAGACCCTTCTTCAGATTGAAGAAGGGTCTCGACCCGCAACGTCACCCATTCCTTCTCTCCAGAGATGCTGCCTGTCCCGCTGAGTTACTCCAGCATTTTGTGTCTATCTTCCATATATTGCTTATGTTCATTGTTGGGGTAAAAACACACACACGCACGCACCCCCCCCCCCCCCCCCCACACACACACACACACAAGCACAGATACAAACGCACACACACGCACAGTCACACAGTCACACAGATGTGGACACACACACACACAAACACACACAAGCACAGATACACACACACGCACACACAAGCACAGATACACACAAACGTACACACACACACACATGCAAACACACACACATAAAGGCGCATACACATTCAAACACACACACACACACCCGTACACACACAACAAACACACACGCACAAACACGCACATACACGCACATACACACACCCGCGTACACCCACACAGGCACAACCACACACACATACAGACACACACACACACAGACGCACACACATACAAACACACATAGACACACCCACACACGCACAACCACACACACAACGCGAGGAAATCCCGTGAGGCTGACCCTTCAGTTACCTGCCTGTCTGTTACTACACTTTCTAGCCACGGACTGTATGATTTATGGAAATTAAGAGGCAATTTGTAATGAAGAGTGTCAGTCAGTAAACTTAGTGTTTGTGTGTCCCCCCTCCCCTCTTCTTTCCACCAGTCCTTGTCTTTGACTGCGGCTTCAGAAGGATGCAGGTAGAGTATAACAATCTAAGGCCATTCATCACCATTTTTTCGTAGCACGCTGCAACTTGGGTATTTAAGGAAGATAAATGACACAAGACGGTGTCTTCTTTCTCGGGCTCTTTATGCACTGGTAAGTATTGTCCAACGCAGAATTATTTTGCCAGTTTATTATTTCCTAGTAACCGTTTGTCAGATCAGCGTGCTGCTCGGTGTGCCGCTGTCGTTCGACGTTGCCACTCAAGAACATTCCTACTGACTGCATAATCCAGGACCATTTGCATCACCACCTTTCATTACCGTCCCAAGCAAAAGGCAGCTGTTCGGGAAGAAACGGCCCACCGGTTAACTCTTTCAAAGGAGGTTTCCTGCTGCAGGCTCCATTTATATTTTTAGACAGGTTTCAGAGATGTCATTTTCCCTGAGGTAACCATGTAACAAAGGGAACGGCTGCAACTTTAAAGCATTGTTCGCTATTTTTAAACCAGCTCCGATCTCGCTACAAATGAAGGATTGTGTCTTCACTAAAGTGTTCCACTTTCTGTATCCCCCCCCCCCCCCCCCTTCAGTGTTTAGTATTAAAAGAGGTTTCCGTGAGATTCATTTGCACTTGAGATAAGGGCTCCAAGCAGCCCAGACTCTCTGAGACGCAAAATGCTGGAGTAACTCAGCGGGTCAGGCAGCATCTGTGGAGAACATGGATAGGTGACGTTTCACAGAGTGCTGGAGTAACTCAGCGGGTCAGGCAGCATCTGTGGAGAACATGGATAGGTGACGTTTCACAGAGTGCTGGAGTAACTCAGTGGGTCAGGCAGCATCTCTGGAGAACAAGGGTAAGTGACGTTTCGGGTCGAGACCCTTCTTCTGACCCAGAGTCGGTCGGGGAGAGGAAACTTAGAGACTTTCTTGTTTGTTGAGTCTTCCAGGAGAAGAGGCATGTGGAATATGCCATCCCAGTTGAGAACCGAGAGTCAAACAGTCTGTGTTCATTTAGCACCTTAAAGTCCCTGTGTACCTGTTTAGGTGTTGCTGTGTGCAGGTACGTGTGCAAGTGCACGTGTGTCTCGTGTGTGCATGTGTGTCTTTGTAGAATGCGTCCATATTCCTCTCTCTCTCTCTGTCCCATCACGCACCCTAGATAGACACAAACTGCAGGAGTAACTCAGCGGGCCAGGCAGTATCTCTGGAGAAAAGGAATAGGTGACGTTTCGGGTCGAGATAACTTCTTCAGACCTGAAACGTCACCTATTCCTTCTCTCAGAGATGCTGTCTGACCCGTTGAGTTACTCCAGCTTTTTGTGTCAATCTTCGGGTTCAACCAGCATCTAACACACCTCCCACACCCTAGTCCTGCTACTTGTTTCGCTGTCCTCCTGATTAATGTTACTGCCTGTATGCCTCGTTGTCACCTCCCCTCAGCCAACAATGAACCGTTCCACATTCCCCTGTCCAGCATCTGCTTTGATCTGTCCTTTTCACACCTGACATGCTCTTTGTACCCTTCCACATCCCCAGTTTCCCTTTCTCCTGACTCAAGTCAAGTCAAAGTCAAGTCAAGTCAAAGTCAATTTTATTGTCAATCCTCAGCCAGTTTACACAGACAGAAAATCGAAATACCGTTTCCCACAATCCCGAGGAACAAAGTGCATAAAACTAAGTTAAAATTAAAAAGGCACAGCAAACAACAATCAACATAAAATATAAAATATAGTCACTTCAAATGCGTTAATTTTTTTTTTTTAAAGTGTCTGGTGCTGGATGTGCGTGTGTGTGGGGTGTTAAAGTCCAGGTCCAATAGGGGCAGGGGAGAGAGGAGGAAGGGAGGGGAGAGAGTTCAGCATCCTGACAGCCTGGTGGAAAAAACTGTTCTTTAGTCGGGTGGTGCTTGACCTCAGTCTGAAGAAGGGTCTTGACCCGATATGGCACCCATTCCTTCTCTCCAGAGATGATGCCTGTCCCGCTGAGTTACTCCAGGATTTTGTGCATATTTTGTGAGTATTGGTTTAGTTCGGAACACAATGTGGTGCTTATTTATCTTCATTCATTTTACTGCCTCCTTGAAATATTATAAATATCTTTATTTGTTCAGGGCTTCACTCACAATGAAAGATCTTTTAAATGGCACGGTGGCGCAGCGGTAGAGTTGCTGCCTTACAGTGCCAAAGACCCAGGTTCGATCCTGACTACGGGAGCTGTCTGTACGGAGTTTGTACGTTCTCCCCATGACAGCGTGGGTTTAGGTCTGCAGTATAATTGGCATTTGTAAATTGTAAATAGTCTCTAGTGTGTAAGATAGTGCCAGTGTTCGAGGCTGGTGCGGACTCGGTGGGCTGAAGGGCCTGTTTCTGCACTGAGGTCTAAAGTCTGAAGAATGAAACAGGTGATATTTTGAGATGAATAGACCTTATGGGCAGCAACCATAGTCAGGATCGAACCTGGGTCTCTGGCGCTGCAAGGCAGCTGTGCCATTGTGCATTCCCTCCACAGATGTTGCCTGACCTCCAGTTCCTCCAGCGTTTTGATCAGACTTCATAGCTATGAGCGCTTTGAAAAGGGATGGAAAGGTGCAATGGAAATGTAAGGACGTGTAGCTTTGTGTTTAGTTTTTGTTTTGGAGATACAGCGTGGAAACAGACCCTTTGTGATGGATGTTTCTTTTTTTGTGTTTTGTGTTGGTTGGGGTTGTGTAATTTGCTTATTTTATTGCTCTTATTGTTGGACTGTGGGTGATGAAATCTCGTCCAAAAAGCTTGTTTTTTGGATGACAAATAAAGATATCTTGAATCTTGAATCTTTGGCCCACCGAGTCCCCGGCAACAAGCCATCACAAGTACAGTAGATCTATCGTACACACTGGGGACACTTTTACAGAAGCCAATTAACCTACAAACCTGCACGCCTTTGGAATGCGGGAGGATACCGGAGCACCCGGAGAAAACCCGTGCGGTCATAGAGGGAATGTACAAGTTCCGTGCAGGAATCCCCGTAGTCAGGATTGAACCCGGGTCTCTGGCGCTGTAAGGCAGCAACTCTACTGTTCTCTTTGGGAAAGTTAGAATGGCAAATAATTACGAGAATGATCCCAGGAATGATTGGGCTAACATATGATGAGCATTTGACGGCACTGGGCCTGTGCTCGCTGGAGTTTGGAAAGATGAGGGGGGGACCTCATTGAAACTTACCGAATAGTGAAAGGCCTGGATAGAGTGGATGTGCAGCAGTGGGATGTTTCCACTGGCGGGAGAGTCTAGGACCAGAGGACACAGCCTCAGAATAAAAGGACGTACCTTTAGAAAGGAGATGAAGAGGAATGTCTTTGGTCAGAGGGTGGTGAATCTGCGGAATTCACTGCCACGGATGACTGTGGAAGCCAAGTCAATGGATACATTGAGGCGGTGATTGACAGATTCTAGATTAGTGAGGGGTCACAGGGAGAAGGGAAGAGAATGGGGCTGAGAGGGAAAGATATATCAGCCACGATTGAATGGCCGAAGAGACTTGATGGGCTGAATGGCCTAATTCTGCTCAGAGAACGTATGAAGTTGTGAATGGACAAGTGACGGAATGGCCTCCTCTGTTTGTGCATCATTCGATAATACAACAGTTCACTTTGCGGCCTAGTGCACACTCTGAGTGCACCTGACAGCCACGGTTGGCGACTCTATTTTCTCCACATTATCCTTCACTTACCGTCGGGGGATGAGCAATTGCAGGAAGGGGCAGGGAAATGAATCCTGCATTATCTCTCGCTTTATCCTCATCTTGAACTTGATCTTGACTGAGATGTTAAACACGACAATGGTTATTGTATTTGCAAAAGCAACCTTGTGTCTTTGAAATGGAACCAACACATTTACTTCAAATCGACTGCAAACAGGTCGCTGGGAATCAAAATTACACAGAGGGAGGGGTGGGGGGGGGGGGGGGGGGGCGAGTTGGGGGACAGGGGGAGATACGAAGAGGAAAATTAAGGAGGCAGAAGGACATTGTCTGAGGTCGGGGAAATAATTCAATTAATATATTAATTTAAATTATTATTTTATTTAGTATATTTTAATTAGTTGCGGATTATTTGATTGGAAATGCATAGATTCATACAGTGCTTCAGTGTGGAAACAGGCCCTTCAGCCCAACTTGCCCACACCAACCAACATGTCCCATCTACACTAATCCCTCCTGCCCGCGTTTGGCCCATATCCCTCCAAACCTGTCCTATCCATGTACCTGACTGACTGTTTCTTAAACATTGAGATAGTCCCAGCCTCAACCACCTCCTCCGGCAGCTCGTTCCATACACCCACCGCCCTTTGTGTTCAAAAGTTACCCCTCAGATTCCTATTAAATCTTTTCCCTTTCACCTTAATTTCCTCAATTTCCTTTCAGTACAAAGGGGGACCTGGCGAGAACAAAAAGGGACCATCGGGGACCACATTGAACTCTTTATATCTTTGCTGGCGCCCTTTACGTGGCAACTCTTTGCATACTCTGTGAATGGTGTGCAAAACTAAGAATCTCGCTGTCACCTGTCACACGTGATAATAAAGTATCAATCAATATTCTTGCTATTGAGGGCGTGCAGCGTAGGTTTACTAGGTTAATTGCCGGAATGGCGGGACTGTCATATGTTGAAAGACTGGAGCGACTAGGCTTGTATACACTGGAATTTAGAAGGATGAGAGGAGATCTTATCGAAACGTATAAGATTATTAAGGGGTTGGACACGTTAGAGGCAGGAAACATGTTCCCAATGTTGGGGGAGTCCAGAACAAGGGGCCACAGTTTAAGAATAAGGGGTAGGCCATTTAGAACTGAGATGAGGAAAAACTTTTTCAGTCAGAGAGTTGTGAATCTGTGGAATTCTCTGCCTCAGAAGGCAGTGGAGGCCAATTCTCTGAATGCATTCAAGAGAGAGCTGGATAGAGCTCTTAAGGATAGCGGAGTCAGGGGGTATGGGGAGAAGGCAGGAACGGGGTACTGATTGAGAATGATCAGCCATGATCACATTGAATGGCGGTGCTGGCTCGAAGGGCCGAATGACCTCCTCCTGCACCTATTGTCTATTGTCTATAATCGATCAAGATTCTGGTGACATTAGTGTAAAGGTTCAACAGTAATGCAGCGGTAAAGTTTGGTTTAGTTTAGTTTAGTTTAGAGATACAGCACGGAACCAGGCCCTTCAACCCACCAAGTCCGCTCCGACCAGCGATCCCCGCACACGCACACTATCCTTCACACACTAGGGACAATTTACAATTTACATTTATACCAAGCCAACTAACCTACAAACCTGTGCGTCATTGGAGTGTGGGAGGAAACCGAAGATCTCGGAGAACAAAACCACGCAGCTCACGGGGGGAACGTACAAACTCTGTACAGACAGCACCCGTAGCCTGGATGGAACCCGGGTCACTGGTGCTGTGAGGCAGCAACTCTACTGCTGCACCACTGTGCTGCCCTGTTGCCTCGCAACGTCTGCAGCCTGAGTTTGAGCCTGACCTCCGGTGCTGTTCAGGTGGAGTTTGCACGTTTCACCTTGGACCACATGCATCTGCTGCTGAGTGCTCCAATACCCTCCCACATGTGCACATAGGCGGATCATAAAACACAGTACTGTACAGCATGGGAGCAGGCCCTTCGGCCCGCAATGTCTGTGCTGACCACGATGCCAGGATAAACTAATCTCATAGATAGACACAAAAAGCTGGAGTAACTCAGCGGGGACAGGCAGCATCTCTGGAGAGAAGGAATGGGTGATGTTTCGGGTACAGTATGAAGAAGGGTCTTGACCCGAAACATCACCCATTCCTTCTCTCCAGAGATGCTGCCTGTCCCCGCTGAGTTACTCCAGCTTTTTGTGTCTATCTTCGGTTTAAACCAGCATCTGCAGTTCCTTTCTAAACTCGTCTCATCTCAAACTAATCCCATCAGCTGCATGTGATTCATATCCCTGCAGGGGCATCTCCATATGCCGATCAAAACACCTTGTAAATACCACTATCACATACACTTCCACCAACAACTCCAATCACCCACCAAACTCTCTGTAAAATCTTTCCCCACACGTCTCCTTTAAGCTTTGCCCCCTCTCACTTTAAAGCTATGTCCTCTCGTGTTTGATTTTTCCATCGTGTGAAAAGGGTTCTGATTGTCGACCCTACCTCTGAGTCTCGGAGTTTTACATTCATCTACCTGGTCTCCCTGCAATCTCTGGCATTCCAGGGAAAACAATCCAAATCTGTCCAAACTTTCTCTGTAGCTAACACCCCTTAATCCAGATATCAATCTGGTAAACCTTCACTGCAATCTTTCCAAAGCCTCCACACCTGTCTTGAAAAGGTGTGACAAAAACTGCACGCAATACTCCAAATGCAGCCTAACCAAAGTCCTACAAAGTTGCAACATGACTTCCTGACTCTGAAACTCAATGCCCCAACCAATGGCGGCAAGCATAACAGGCCTTCTTTGTCACTCTATCTGGTTACGTTGCCACTTTCAGGGAGCTATGGACTTCATGTTGGAGTGGGTACAGAGAAGCATTACCTGGATATTGCCAGGACTCGCGTGCCTGAGCTCAAGGGAGAGGTTGAGCAGGCTAGGACTCTCTTCCTTGGAGCGCAGGAGGATGAGGGGGTGATCTTATAGAGGTGTACAAAATCACGATCGGGTAAATACACAGAGTCTCTTGCCCAGAGTCGGGGAATCAAGAACCAGAGGACAGGTTTAAGATGAGGGGGAAAGATTTAATAGGAGTCTGAGGGGTAACCTTTTCACACAAAGGGTGGTGGGTGTATGGAACGAACTGCCAGATGAGGCAGTTGAGGCAGGGACTATCGCAACGTTTAAGGAACATTTAGACAGGTACATGGATAGGACAGCATTAGAGGGATATGGGCCAAAAGCAGGCAGGTGGGACTAGTGTAGATGGGGCATGTTGGTCGGTGTGGGCAAGTTGGGCCGAAGGGCCTGTTTCCATGCTGTATCACTCTCTGACTCTATCCTTTCCGTTCAAGCACTCTTGAGTAAAGCATCAGCAGCAGTGCAGTAGTAACGCTGCTGCTTCACAGCTCCTGCAACCAATGTTCAAGCCCGACCACCGGTGCTGTCCGTGTGGAGTTTGCATGTTCTCCCTTGTACCTCATGTGTTTCCTCGGAGAGCTCCAGTTTTCTCCATTGGTGGGCTTGTTGGTCATTGTGAATTGCCCCCTAGTGCATAGGCGAGTGGTAGACTCTGTGTGCACTTTTGTGAGCAGTTGATGGGAATGTGAAAAAAATAGAATGAAATGAGTGTAAGAACAAAGAACTGCAGGTGCTGGTTTACACCAAAGATAGACACAAAGTGCTGGATTAACTCAACCAGTCAGACAGCATCTCCGGAGGAAAAGGAAAGATGACCTTCTTCAGACTCACGTTTCGGATCGGGATCCTTCTTGAGACGAATGGGTGGGTTCTGAGGGCTGTTGTGGAGCAGGGGGATCCAGGAGTGTCGGTACGTAGCCCCTGAAAGTGCCATCGCACATAGATAGGGTGGTCAGGAAAGCTTTTGGTGCATTGGCCTTCTACTCAGTATAGAAGCTGGGACGTTATGTTGTACAGTTGTACAAGACATTGACAAGGCCACATTTAGAGTATTGTGTTCAGTGTTGGCCAGCCTGCTGGGGAAAGGATGTCATTAAGCTGGAAAGAGAGCAGAGAAGATTTCACAATCACAATCACAATCACAATAAAACTTTATTAGCCAAGTATGTTTTGCAAACATACGAGGAACTTCATTTGCCATACGGTCATAACAATAAAAAGCAACAGGACACACAAAATACTTTTTAACATGAACATCCACCACAGTGACTCCTCCACATTCCTCACTGTGATAGAAGGTGAAAAAAAGTTCAATCCCTCCCTTCTTTGTCCTCCAGCAGTCGGGGGCTCTAAGCTTCCGTTGACAGGACGATCTTGACTCCCGTAGCCGGCGGCGAGCCTTCCTCGTCGGGGCGATCAAGCTCCTTCAATGGGTGGGGAATCTCAGCTCCCCCGCGCCGGCGATCTACCCCGGGTCAATAGACAATAGACAATAGGTGCAGGAGGAGGCCATTCGGCCCTTCGAGCCAGCACCGCCATTTAGAACGGAGATGAGGAAGAACTTTTTCAGTCAGAGGGTGGTGAAGGTGTGGAATTCTCTGCCTCAGAAGGCAGTGGAGGCCAGTTCGTTGGATGCTTTCAAGAGAGAGCTGGATAGAGCTCTTAAGGATAGCGGAGTGAGGGGGTATGGGGAGAAGGCAGGAACGGGGTACTGATTGATAGTGATCAGCCATGATCGCATTGAATGGCGGTGCTGGCTCGAAGGGCTGAATGGCCTACTCCTGCACCTATTGTCTATTGTCTATTGTCTAATGTGATCATGGCTGATCATTCTCAATCAGTACCCCGTTCCTGCCTTCTCCCCATACCCCCTGGCTCCTTAAGAGCTCTATCTGGCTCTCTCTTGAATGCATTCAGAGAATTGGCCTCCACTGCCTTCTGAGGCAGAGAATTCCACAGATTCACAACTCTGTGACTGAAAAAGTTTTTCCTCATCTCCGTTCTAAATGGCCTACCACTTATTCTTAAACTGTGGCCCCTTGTTCTGGACTCCCCCAACATTGGGAACATGTTTCCTGCCTCTAACGTGTCCAATCCCTTAATAATCTTATACGTTTTGATAAGATCTCCTCTCATCCTTCTAAATTCCAGTGTATACAAGCCTAGTCGCTCCAGTCTTTCAACATCTGACAGTTCCGCCATTCCGGGAATTAACCTAGTAAACCTACGCTGCACGCCCGGGTCGGGACCAGTCGAACCTCGTGCAGCTTTTGGAGCTCCCGACCGGTCTCAACCCGAGACTGCGAGCTCCTGATGTTAAAGTCCGCAGGCTGCATTGGAGCGTGGACCCCGGCAAGGGATCGCAGGCTCAGATGATAAGTCCACGCCCCCGCGGGGACTCAAGGTCAGTACCAGGCAAGACCTCCAGCTCCGTGACGTTAGGCCGCAGAGCGATCGGAGATACGATCCGGAAAACAATCCCATCTCCGGCAAGGTGAGAGATTGAAAAAAGGTTTCCCCTGACCCCCTCTCCCACCCCCCACATAAAACAAACCAGAGAACATTTACACAAACTTTTAAAACTCACCAAAAATAACAAAAAGAGTTTGAAAAGGACAGACAGACTGCAGGCGAGGCAGCCATCATGCAGCGCCCTCTGGTGTTACAGTTTACGAGGATGTTTCCAGGACTGGAGGGCCTGAGTTCTGCCTTGAGGTTGAGCAGGCTCTGGCTTTATTCCTTGGAGAGTGGTGAGTTGAGGAGTGACCTTATAAAATGATGAGGGGAATAGTTTAGTTTGGTTTAATTTTAGTTTAGAGATACAGCACGGAAACGGGCCCTTCGGCCCATCGAGTCCGCACCGACCAGCGATACACTAGCACTATCCTACACACTAGGAATCATTTACAATTTACAAAAGCCAACTAACCTACAAACCTGCACGTCTTTGGAGCGTGGGAGGAAACCGGAGCACCCGGAGAAAACCCACACAGGTCACAGGGGAGAACGTACAAACTCCATACAGGCAGCACCCATAGTCAGGATTGAATCCGGGTCTCTGGCGCTGTGAGGCAGCAACTCTACTGCTGCTCCACCATGCTGTCTCACTCTGGCACCTGAGCTGTATTAATGTGGAAATGTGAACTTGTACTCAGTAAATTCCCACAAATATTAAACTGAGACAACACTAAACAGCTTGGCCAGGAACCCAGGATATCCTACTCATGATCTCTACATCTACCTGAGAGATCAGACAGGACCTTGCTTTAAAAACACACCCAGAATGTGGAGCACCCCTTCTGTACCTTAGGAGGGGCACGGTGGCGCAGCGGTGGAGTTGCTGCCTTAGTGCCAGAGACCCGGGTTCGAGAGTTTGTACGGAGTTTGTACGTTTTGCCTGTGACCTCGTGGGTTTTCCCCGGGTGCTCTGGTTTTCTCCCACACTACAAAGCCATACAGAATTGTAGGTTAATTGGCTTCTGTAAATTGTAAATTGTCCCTGGTGTGTGGGATAGTGCTAATGTACGGGGATCGCTGGTCGGTGCGGACTCAGTGGGCCGAAGGGCTTGTTTTTGAGCTGTATACCTAAACTAAACTAAATTAAACTTAACCTTCCTCGGTGTGTAGATCTACACTGTCAACTAAGCCTGTGGAGTCGGAGAGTCACACAGTGCGATAACGGGCCCTTCGGCCCATCGAGTCTACACCAACCCATCTGCTCTCATCCTACGCCCTTCCCAGTTTCATTCTCCTTACATTCCCATCCGCTCACCTACGGTCCAGGAATATTATACGGCAGTCCACCAATATTGCGTGCAATCCTGTTTACAATGACAACATGTTTAGACCTGACGACAGTGGAGGTGAATGAGGAAAATAGGTAGGTTTGGATTTCCACTGGTCAGTACCTCTATATTTTTATTTGTAAGGATTTCATATGGATCATGTTATAGTGATGATGAAAATAAGATGTGAAACTACTTATACATCTTCCACACCTTCTTGCAATCTCAAAGCTTATTGCAGCTAATTGAGTGTTTTATTGAAGTGTGATCATCGTGCAATGTGAAAACTGTGTGACGTGCGCAGCGGTAGAGTTCCTGCCTAACAGCGCTTACAGCACCAGAAACCCGGGTTCGATCCCAACTACGAGCGCTGTCCGTACGGGGTTTGTACGTTCCCCCCGTGACCGGCGTGGGTTTTCTCCGAGATCTTCGGTTTCCTTCCACACCCTAAAGCCGCACAGGTTTGTAAGTTAATTGGCTTGGTATAAATGTAAAATTGTCCCTAGTGTGTGTGTGGGATAATGTTAGTGTGCGGGGATCGCTGGTCGGTGCGGACTCGGTGGGCCGAAGGGCCTGTTTCCGCGCTGTGTCTCTAAACCAAACTAAACTAAACTAAACTAAACCGAGGCAGCTGATTTTTAAACGGCAAGCTCCTGAACAGTGATCCGATAATTGCCGACAATCCGTGGTGAATGTGGGATATATATTAGCAAGGGCCCAATGTCACGGGACGTTAGTTACTCAGTTCATTGAAGCATTATTTGCAGAACAGCATAGGACAACCCAAGTGGTGAAAGTTGACTGAATGAGATAAGGCGTGTAACACAATTCAGTGACAACTAATCGGTGGTGAAGCCTGGTTTTCCTCATTGGCAGCATCTCTTACTGTGACACAGTCAGACTAAGCCTCTCATTTGAAAGGAGGTAGCAGCAGGTTACATATACAATGTGTGTTTGGTGTGTGTGTGCACGCGCGCATGTGTATGTGCGTGCTTGTCTGTCCGTGTACATCAATCAATGGTTTAATGTTTAGTTTTCAGTCCAGAGGTACAGCACAGAAACAGGCCCTGAAGCCACCGAGTCCGCACCGACCAGCGATCACCTCATACACGGGCACTATCCGAAATGCTAGGGACAAGTTACAATTTTACCGAAGCCAATTAACCTCCAAACCTGTATGTCTTTGGAATGTGGAAGGAAACTAGGGCACCCGGAGAAACCCCACCCGGTCACGGGGAGAACGTACAAACTCCGTACAGACAGCACCCGTAGTCAGGATTGAACCCGGGTCTCTGGCGCTGTAAGGCAGCAACTCTACTGCAACTCTACTACTGGCTAAAGAAATTCCTCCTCCTCTCCTTTCAAAAGGGTACGTCTTTTTATTCTGAGGCTGCACCCTCTGGTCCTAGACTTTCCCACTAGGCACGGTCATACAAGGGGGTAAGAATAGTAAATCACACTGAGGTACACACGAGTCACCATGTTTTCGGCACCATCTTGTACCCTTCATGTCCAAAGGAGTCGTAACTTGGCCTTATAGGCCCGTTGTCCTGGCGACGGCACTGGGTGGGAGTTGCAGGGGTCGGCCTGGTCTGGCGATGTGCCGGTGTCTCCACCGCTGCTCCACCGCTCCGTGCCGCTGCAGGCAGTGTCCGATCCACGCACTCAGCCACTTGGAGCGGAGCCTAATCTAATGGAGGCCCAGGCTGCTGCAGGGCCTCCAGCGGCCCACTCTACTGACACATCGACCCACGATCGCTCCGTCCCCTCGCCCCGCGCGGCCACCGCTCATCATGCCCAACGGCACCTCCCACTGCCGACCTCAGAATCCACACAGTGGCTCCTAGGGTGCGGGAGGTGATCACCCAGCCGACACCAGTCCTTTCTTCCATCCGCCATCGCCGCCATCTTGAAGCATCTGTAACTAGGTATGTATACATTTATATGTGCATTTGTATGCATGCACTTATGATCTTGTGTGTCAGTGTACATGCACATATGTGTACATGAGTGTATCTGAGCACATGTATGTGCAACTATGTGCAAGTGTGTGAGAAATCACCGACATTGCCGATTGATTGAAAGGTACAGCAGGGAAACAGGCCATTTAGCCCACCATGTCCACACCGACCATCATTAGTTCTATTCACAAAATGCTGGAGTAACTCAGCGGGTCAGGCAGCATCTCAGGAGAGGAGGAATGGGTGACGTTTCGGGTCGAGACCTTTCTGAAGGGTCTGAAGAAGGGTCTCGACCCGAAACGTCACCCATTCCTTCCCTCCTGAGATGCTGCCTGACCTGCTGAGTTACTCCTGCATTTTGTGAAGAAATACCTTCGATTTGTACCAGCATCTGCTGTTATTTTCTTACACTATCATCAGTTCTTTCATTAGTTCTACGTTATCCCACTTTCTCATCCACTAGCTTAGCAATTTACAGAGGGCCAATTAACCTACAAACCCACCCGTCTTTGGGATGTTGAAAGGAAACCGGAGCACCTGCAGAAAACCCACGCAGTCACAGGGAGAACGTGTAAACTCCACACAGACAGCATACGAGTTTAGGACGGGACACGTGTCTCTGGCGCTGTGAGGCAGCAGCTCTACCAGCTGTGCCCCTGTTGTATCCTATTGTAGTTCAACAGGTCCCCCTTGTTCTTGAATGCTGTGCCAATATTTCCAAGGACCCCAGTCCTGTGTGCAGTTTTAACCATCTTCTACAATTGTTCTTTTTCAAAAAATTGTTTGACAAAATGACTTTTTTCAAATAATCACCTTGTTCACAGCAAGCCATGATAAAAGAGATTAAAAGGTGCGACTGATAAAAAAAAAGAAATTCTCAATTCTCCTCTAATATTATTCATATTATATTCATTCATCCATCTACACATGAGTCCTTTTCCCAAGTGCTTTCGTGGTAGATCTAAGTGTTTACATTTAAAGCTGGTATTTTTTTGTTGTTGCCCTAAGTAGGCCTAATTCAAAAACTATCAAAGAAAAAATCCCCTTCTCTAAACATACCCTATTTTCGTTACATTATTCAGAGTAGTTTTTGACATCAATCGTACTTGCTAAGCCATTCTGATGGCATGTGTAACTGGAATCACTGTTACATGTTCAGCACACAGGCGGCTTCTACTTTACAAGAGTCGAGATACCTCTGTAAGATATCCGTGTTGAATGTGAAATGAAATGATCTTTATTAATGACTTGTAATCACAAGGGGTTTGGGATTTTTTTGTTCCCACTACGTCACAACATTTAAAAATTAGACGCAAAATTCTGGACTAACTCAGCGCGTCAGATAGCATCTCTGGAGAGAAGGATTGGGTGACGTTTTGGGTCGAGACCCTTCTTCAGACTGATAAAGTCTGATACTCCAGCACTTCGTGTCTATCTTTGGGGTAACCAGCATTTGCAGTTCCTTCCTTTACAAAAGTTTAAACCTGTTTGATATGTCTATTTATTTGTTTTCAACGCACTCAAGAATATTCTTCAACTAATGCCAGTATTAGGAACAATTATAAGCCATTAATCAATTTAAGTTTGAGGTATTTCCCTATTTAATTTTTGTACTTGACTTAATTTGGTACTTTTGGATTGATCTCGGAGTTTAAATATTGAAACCAAAGGCTACTGGGCTGGAGATAAAGCACAGACTAGATATAAAACATAGATAGTGCTTTGATCTCTACTTCTTACTTCTGTTGAATAACGTTGGATATCGTGGACTGTTTCCACACTGTATCTCTAAAAATTAAACTAAAACTAAAATGGAATCAAATTCTGGCATCAAGGTAAACAAGGCAACTGCACTATATCCTACTTAGACCTACTCAGTCTGAAGAAGGGTCCCGACCCGAAACGTCACCCATCCTTTTTCTCCACAGATGCTGCCCGACCCTTCGAGTCACTCCAGCAGTTTGTGTCTCTCTCAGAAAAGCAATAGGTGAATGTTAGAAAAACGACTGGAGTAACTCAGCGGGTCTCAGCATCTAAGGAGAACATGGACAGGCTATGTTTCGGCTCGGGACCCTTCTTCAGACTGATTGTGGTGGGGAGGGGGAGAGAAAACTGGAAGCGGACAAATCTTGACGAGTGGTTACATGTGAGTATGGGGGTGGGGGGGTGGGGGGGGGGGGGGGTGACATGCAGATGGTTGGACAAAGGACCAGAGATTTAGTTTAGTTTGAGATATAATGCGGAAACAGGCCCTTCGGCCCATGGAGTGGACCAGCGATCGATCCCCGCACATTAACCAATCCTACACACACTAGGGACAACTTACCAAGCCAAGCAAATTAACCCACCAAACCTGTACGTCTTTGGAGTGTGGGTGAAAAACTGAAGATCGCAGAGAAAACCCATGCAGGTCACTTGGAGAACTTACAAACTCTGTACAGAGAGCAACTGTAGTCAATAGTCAATAGTCAAGTTTATTTGTCACATACACATAAATGTGCAGTGAAATGAAAGATTACCCACAGTCCAACAACAAGAGCAATAAAAATAAGCAATAACACACACAATCATAAACCAACACCAAACAAAAAGAAACAAAAAAGAAACATCCATCACAGTGAGTCTCCTCCAGTCCCCTCCTCACTGTGATGGAAGGCCACAATGTCTTTTCTCTTCCCCTGCCGTCTTCTCCCGCGGTCAGGCTGTTGAATTTGCCACGTTCCAGGCCGTGACGTACGGTGAAAGGTCAGGATCAAACCCGGGTCTCCAACGCTGTAAGTGTTGTACGGCAGCAACTCTACCGCTGCGCCACCGTGACGCACGATGAAAAGACATAAGGTGATGTAAGGACAGAAGTGGAGAAAATGTGGGCACATTTCAATCAGATTACTGAGAGAACATTTAACGTGGGCCATACCAAAATCATCTCTCTGTTACTCTAAAGGTGTTGATACCCACAACCTGCATTTATATTGTTTCTTTAATACAGTGAAAGCTTTTTTTGCAGGTGTGTCAAGTAAGGAGTTGAATTTGTAAACAGATGTGAAATTTGAGAGCCAAGTTAAAAAAGGGGAGGTCGGGGCAGGTTTTCAATCATTGGTTGTGAGGAGTTTTTTGAGCAGAAACATGAAACAGAGACAAACTTGAACTCCGTATGAGCTGAAAGTACAGCAACCTGCTTAAAATATATTGACAATTATACTTTTTTGAAGATGAATGCTTTAAGGATTTATATTCAATGAGAATGATTTCCAGAATCATTTTTTAATGATATTATTTTCAATGAAAAAATAATTTGTGGGCGGCACGGTGGCGCAGCGGTAGAGTTGCTGCCTTACAGCACCAGAGACCCGGGTTCCATCCTGACTGCAGGTGCTGTCTGTACGGAGTTTGTATGTTCTCACCGTGATCTGCGTGGGTTTTCTCCGGGATCTTCGGTTTCCTCCCACACTCCAAAAAAAGTACAGTTTTGTAGGTTAATTGGCTTGGTATAATTGTAAATTGTCCCCAGTGTGTGTAGGATAGTGTAAGTGTGCGGGGATCGCTGGTCGGCGCGGACTTGGTGGTATGAAGGGCCTGTCTCCACGATATATCTCTAAACTAAACTAAAACTAAAAATATCTAACCAGAACATACAGAAAATAAATGATTAGAAAGGAACTGCAGATGCTGGTTTACACCGAAGACAGACACAAAGTGCTGGAGTAAGTCAGCAGGTCATGCAGCATCTCTGGAGAACAAAGATGGGTGACATTTCAGGTCTTCAGACTGAAAGTAGAGGGGAGGGAAATGGAGGTAAGAAAAAGCCAGAACAAAGCAGGGCCGGCAACAGATGACCAAGGAAGGGTGGAGCCCACAATGGCCCGTTGTTGGCTGGGGAAGAGGTGATAACAACGGGATACAAGGATGCGAACAGTGGAGCTAGTAGGATGACTAGGGTGGGACAGGCGGGGAGAGGGGGAATGCAGGGGCTACTTGAAATTAGAGAAAATAGAATTGGAACTCAGCGAATGTTTGCTTGTGTAGATCACTGCTTGAAATAGCTGATGGTGAACAGGTTTACAGGAAAACTCCGTGCTATCTCGAACAACAAGAAATGCTTAGAGAGTCTGGGGAAAGGAAACGAGAGGCGTAGACGGTGACAGGAGATGGGACACCTGCCTCTATACCGCCTCCCTCGACTCTGTCCAAGGACCCCGACAGTCCATTCAGGTGAGGCAGAGGTTCACCTGCACCTCCTCCAATCACATCTACTGTATTCGCTATTCCAGGTGTGGACTCCAAAATATCAGCGAGACCAAGTGCAGTCTCGCCGATCGTTTCACTGAACACCTCCGCTCTGCCCGCCTAAACCTACCTGATCTCCTAGTTGCCAAACACTTTAACTCCCCTTCCCATTCCCACACTGACCGTTCTGTCTTGGGCCTCCTCCACTGTCAGAGTGAGGCCACATGCAAATTCGAGGAACACCTCCTCATATTTCACTTGGGAAGCTCACAACCAACAGTATGAATATTGATTTCTCTAACTTCAAGTAACCCTTGTATCCCCTCTCTCTTCATCCCCCCTCCCCCCCCCCCCACCTTAGTCATCGTACTAGCTTCACTGTTGTCTTGTTGACTTTCACTGTCTGAAGAAGGGTCTCGACCCGAAACGTCGCCCATTCCTTCTCTCCTGAGATGCTGCCTGACCTGCTGAGTTACTCCAGCATTTTGTGAATAAATACCTTCGATTTGTACCAGCATCTGCAGTTATTTTCTTACACTTCACTGTCTGTATAACTCATTATCAACTAGCCCACAGCCAACAATGGACCATTGTGGGCTCCACCCTTCCTTGATCATTGTTATTTTTTGCATACCTTTCATTCATTTGTTTCTTTTTCTCTGTGTCACCGTCTATAATCTCCCGTTTCCCTTTCCCCTGACTGTCAGCCTGAGGGAGGGTCTCGACCCGAAACGTCACCCATTCCTTTTCTCCAGAGATGCCACCTGTCCCGCTGAGTTGCTCCAGCTTTTTGTGTCTGTCCTCGGTTCAAACTAGCGTCTGCAGTTCCGTCCTAAACAAGTAAGGCTTTGCACCCACAACGTGCCACAGAGCTAACTTAATAATAAACTAAGGCTGTCATTCCAAATTTAGTGATGTGCCTTAGACATGCTGCTAAAGACCTTTGAAAGGTTACACTGTCCCTGCTGTCGAACGGCAGTGAAAGGTCTTTACTAAAGCACCGTATGACAAATGAAGTCACATCTTGAATTTATGATGTGGAACTGAATTAACAGTACACCTGCATTTAAAGAGATGAAGTGGAGACTGCAATCATACAAAGATTTATTGACTGATTACAGATCTTTTAGTTAATTGATGCAAGACTCGACTGCTACCAACAAACTGCAACGTTATTCTATTTTGTCTTAATGTTGTGTGACACTCTTTTGGAAACATTGATTTTTCAATTCTTTATATTTGTCCAGAATTGAAAAGAGTGAACATTTGTAATCTCCTCATTACCGGTCTTGGAACTCGGGCAACGCTGGCAAAACGGTCTTGTGTTTCCCTCTCACTTTATTGTGACTGTTTCCCTCATGTCCCGACTTCATTTCATTACTTTCCTTCATCTCCCCTCTTCCTTCAACGCTAAACGTAAAGAGAAAATATACTTTCCCCCTCTTATTTAAAAACTTTCCTCTTTCCAGGATCGCTTCCACTCATTGTAAATGTATTTTATTTTGATGCCTATATTACAGCTGTTGGCTTTTAACGTCTTTTTGTACACTTTGTGATACTCTCTGGGACACATGACTGACAGCAATGGTATTTTTCACCGCCGAGTGAGATAACATTCATTGTCTTTAAAGTGTCCTATAAATAGCAAAATATTGCACATCGCAGCACCTCTTCAATGTCCCGTAATGTTCAGAACTTTCCTCTCAGAATGCCTTTTATGAAATGTCAGCTGATGGAAATTAGGTGACGGGTTCAGAACATAAAGGAAGTTTTGGAATTATGTTTTTGAAGGTGTTTAAACGGTTCGGCTGCCTTCAACCTACATCTACCCGTCCTGACTGACAGATTAACACTGCTTATGGGTCTGTTATTTCCCCCCCCTCCCAAGCAAAACCCTTCGATGTACAGAGGTGCAGCAGGTAGAGCCGCTGCCTCACTGCGCCAGGGACCCGGGTTCGATCCTGACCCTGGGTGCTGTCTGTGCGGAGTTTGCACGTTCTCCCTGTGACTGCGTGGGTTTTCCTTCAGGAGCTCCGGTTTCACCCCACGCACTCCAAAGACATGCGGGTTTGTAGGTTAACTGGCCAAGTGTAAATTGTCCGTGTGTGGGCGAGTGGTCGAAACTTCAATGAGTGGGGGCGGGCAGGAGGGGGCAGATGGCGGGAATAAGGGGAGAACAAGATTGGATTAGTGTAAATGAGTGCTTGACGACCAGCATGGACTCGGTGGGCCGAAGGGCCTGTGACCATCCGATCACGATTGAAAGTTTATGCGCCATTGTACTCGGGCTGCTCGGTGGTACCGCGGTAGAGTTGCTGCCTCACAGCACTAGAGACCCTGGTTTCCTGACCTTGGCTGCTGTCTGTGTGGAGTTTGCATGTTCTCCCTGTGACTGCGTGGGTTACCTCCAGGTGCTCCGGTTTCCTGCCCCACACCAAAGACGTGCAGGTTCGTAGGTTAATTGGCTTCTGTAAGTTGGCCCTAGTGTGTAGGATAGAGCTAGTGCACGGTGGCCCAAAGGACCTATTTCCATGCTGTATCACTTCACTAAACTAAACTAAACTAAACTAAACTAAACTAAACTAAACTAAACTAAACTAAACTAAACTAAACTGAACTGAACTAAGTGAACTGAACTGAACCTCGTGTCAGTGGAGAGAACAGAGCAATGGACTCACACCACGGCTGAAATGGTGAAAGGCCTGAATAGGGTGGATGTGAAGAGGATGTTTCTACTAGTGGGAGAGTCTAGGACCAGAGGGCACAGCCTCAGAATAAAAGGACGTACCTTGAAAAAGGAGATGAGGACGAATTTCTTTACCAGAGGGTGGTGAATCTGTGGAATTATTTGCCACAGACGGCTGTGGAGGCCAAGTCAATGGATATATTTAAGACGGAGATTGATAGATTCTTGATTATTGCGGGTGTCAGGGGTTATGGGGAGAAGGCAGGAGAATGGAGTTGAGAGGGAAAGATAGGTCAGCCATGATTGAATGGCGGAGTAGACTTGATGGGCCGAAGGGCCTAATTCTGCTCCTAGAACCTATGAACATGAGCTGAAAGCTGAAAGCCCACAATATCCATGCTGAACTTGTGCCAAGTTACACTAAACTCCTCTGCCTGCATGTAATCCATATCCCCTCTGTTCCCTGCGTATCCCTATCTAAAAGCCTCTTAAATGCCACTACCATATGAATGGATGAATGAGAGGGGATCTTATAGAAACATATAAAATTCTTAAGGGATTGGACAGGCTAGATGCAGGAAAAATTTCCCCAATGTTGGGGGAGTCCAGAACCAGGGATCACAGTTTAAGAATAAGGGGTAGGCCATTTAGGACTGAGATGAGGAAAAACTTTTTCACCCAGAGAGTTGTGAATCTGTGGAATTCACTGCCACAGAAGGCAGCAGGGGTCAATTCACTGGATGTTTTCAAGTGAGAGTAAGATATAGCTCTTAGAGCTAACGGAATCAAGGGGTATATGGAGAAAGCAGGAACGGGGTACTGATTTTGGATGATCAGCCATGATCATACTGGTTTGAAGGGCCGAACGGCCTACTTCTGCACCTATTTTCTATCTTTCTATGTAATGTTGAGAGAGGAGCAGAGCAAATACCAGGCTCCACCCTACTGGGACCCGAACAAGGCCTACTTTGACATCTCAGTACTGGCCGCAAGGCGTTGATCCATGTGGCTAATGTACCTTGAAATGGGACATCACAAGAACGGGCAAGACTTCATTCATCGCCAAACAACCTCCACACCTCTTCATTCACATAGAACAGTACTACACAGGGACAGGCCCTTCGGCCCAAAATGTCCATGCCAAACATAAGACCAAGTTGAACCTTCTCCCTCTCCTTTCTTCCCCCACATTATTCTCGCCCCCCCTTCTTACTCTCCCCACCCCTGACCCTGTGCCCCACCCTAGACTCACACCCATTTCTCCCCTCCCCTCCCTCTCCCCTTCCACCTATATTCCTTCCTCTAGCTTCACAATTCACAACGCTTCAATCCTTTTGTCTCACACCTTCTATCATTTCATCTCACACCTTCTATCAATAGACAATAGACAATAGGTGCAGGAGTAGGCCATTCGGCCCTTCGAGCCAGCACCGCCATTCAATGTGATCATGGCTGATCATTCTCAATCAGTACCCCGTTCCTGCTTTCTCCCCATACCCCCTGACTCCTTAAGAGCTCTATCTAGCTCTCTCTTGAATGTATTCAGAGAATTGGCCTCCACTGCCCTCTGAGGCAGAGAATTCCACAGATTCACAACTCTCTGACTAAAAAAGTTTTTCCTCATCTCTGTTCTAAATGGCCTACCCCTTATTCTTAAACTGTGTAGCATTTCATCTCTGGCCTTTGTGCAACCATCGGCCTATCGAGCCTCTCCACCCCCCCCCCCCCCCCCCCGTATCAGCCAACCATCACCTGTATCGACCTATTACATGCCAGGCCTGGTCCCGCCCCTCCGATCTCCCAGCTTTCTTCCCTGCCCACCCCCACCCCAGCCCCCCCAACCATCGGTCTGAAGAAAAGTCCCGACCTGAAATGTCATCTGTCCATGTTCTCCACAGATGCTGATCCAATATCCTCTAATATCTAATACCCTCTAATCCAGGCGGCATTCTGGTGCACCCTCTCTGAAGCCTCCCCCTTCATGTCTATAATGGGGTGCACAGTGCTGCTTGCAATGCACCGAAGGCAGCCTAACCATTCTTACAGAGCTGCCTCATGACTTCCACACTCTTCCACTCAATGCCCCGAACAGTGACGTTGAGCATGCTGAGGCCCTTAGGCCCATTGCCCCCATGCTAGCTCTTCTCCATTTATTCCCACTGCCCCACTCTTTCTTTTTTGTCCATCCATTATGTTTCTTTCCAAGTGTTTGTGGAATCCCATTTTAACGACACTGTGTAGTTTATTATTTGTATTTTCAGAGGTGCAGCATGGAAATGGGTCCTTCGGCCCACCGAGCTTCACGTTTCACGTTATCCCACCTTCTCATCCACTCCCTGCACACTCGGGGGCGATTCACAGAGGGCCAATTAACCTACAAACCCACGTCTTTGGGATGTGGGAGGAAACCGGAGCACCCGGATTAAACCCATGCGATCATAGGGAGAACGTTCAAAATCCACACAGGATGCACCCGAGGTCAGGATCGAACCCGGGTCTCTGGCGCTGCGAGGCAGCGTCTCTACCAGCTGCGCCACCGTGCCGCCCTGCTCAACCCGTCTCCACCATCTTTCACATTTGTCCATTCCAGATCATCTTTAGCTGAGGGGGTGGGGGGAGAGGAGGTGAAAAAAAAAATCTCATCTCCTCTCTTGTCAATTTTTTTAAATCTTTCGTTGTTTGATTACCAGCCGTCCTTGGTACAATTCCTTCCCCTGTTCTCTTCGTTTGCAACAGGCCTATTAAATCGGAAAGTTGCTGATCTTATGTTGGAAGTGTTCATCGCATTGAGGCATCAAAGACTTTTAGATTTTTTTTTTAGATTTTGTTTTAGAGACACAGCGCAGAAACAAGCCCTTTGGCCCACCGGGTCCGCGCCGCCCAGCGATCCCCGCACACTAACACTATCCTACACACACTAGGGACAATTTTTACATTTGCCCAGCCAATTAACCTACAAACCTGTACGTCTTTGAGGTGTGGGAGGAAACCGAAGATCTCGGAGAAAACCCACGCAGGTCACGGGGAGAACGTACAAACTCCGTACAGACAGCACCCGTAGTCAGGATCGAACCTGAGTCTCCGGCGCTGCATTCGCTGTAAGGCAGCAACTTTACCGCTGTGCCACCGTGCTTGGAGCTTGGTGCCCGAGCCTATCTCTTGGCTGGCATCTGGTCTAGACTGATCTACCATCCAGGGCTGCTCAGAAATGCAGTGTCAAACCGGGGCAAAGGAGCTAATTCAAAGTACAGGCTAATTTGTTCAATGTCCCCCTAATTTAATGATTGAAAGCCTCGTCTCGTTAAAACGCAACGCCAAAAGCCAAGAGGCAGGAGAAAAAAAATTGTTAATGAAAAAAAACGAGTTTGTTATTCACATTTATTGCAGCAATTTCAGCGAGCAGATATTTCCCAATCTTTTGTGCAACTTTTATGTCTTGCTTTGAGACAACATCGCACGAAAGAAGAAGAAAAAAAAAAAAAAGCCTTTTATTTATAACTTGGGGCTGTTCTGTATATGGATTATTTATTTCAATCTTAAACATGATCCACGTTAAATCAAAGAACTCAGAATGCAGACAGGCAAAGTCTCCAGATAGATATTACCATTTGGTGCTGGGGCTTGTTTCCACTCTGTGCCTCCTGTAAATCAAAACAAAAAATTAATAATAAATAACACAGACTCATATTCCTAATATCATTCTGATCTCTTATTAAACTAATATTTCAACAAACCTTTGCCTTTAGTCAGAGGTCACCTACAAAAACCCTGACTCTCGAAACAGCAGCTCAAAGATGGGGCATAGATCCCATCATGAATGATTATTCTAATTGCCGGTGGATGCCTTTAGAGAGAGCATTTTCTGCTGTGGAATAATTAAACAGCGTAAATGATTGAGACTTACACTGACTTACTACCCACAAGGCAGGCACAAAAAAAAAAACCCAATAGATTTCTCTCCGGCTACAATATCTTTGCCAGGCCCAGCGCAATATTTCTTGGAATATCTTCTAGTTATTGGTCTTAAAAATTTATGTTAAAATGCGACAATGGTACATGGAAGCATAATGGAGCATTTTCTTCCCGCGCGCTTCGACGTCGCTGTGATATTTATTTGTCAGCTCACTAAAGCGGCTAGGTATTTTTTGCCTAACCCGCTAATAGTTTCCGTGTTACGCGTTCCTTCAGCCGAGAGGTTTGGGTGGGGGAGAGAAGGGGATTTTGGACGGATGCGGAATAGCTGGAGCGACTCAGCGGGTCAGGCAGCACCTCTGCAGGAGAGGATCAGGTGGAGACCTTTCATCAGACTCATACGTTCACAAGCTAGAGGGGCAGAATTAGGCCCATCGGCCCATCAGGTCTATAAGAAGATTACTGCAGATGCTGGTCCAAATCGAAGGTATTTATTCACAACATGCTGGAGTAACTCAGCAGGTCAGGCAGCATCTCAGGAGAGAAGGAATGGGTGACGTTTCGGGTCGAGACCCTTCTTCAGACCCATCAGGTCTACTCCATCAATTAATCATGGCTGATCTATCTTTCCCTCTCAACCCCATTCTCCTGCCCATAACCCCTGACACCCGTACTGATCATGAATCTGTCAATCTCTACCTGAAAAATGTCCATTGATTTGGACTCCACGGATTCACCACCCTCTGATGACAGAAATTCCCCCTCATCTCGTTTCTAAAGGTACGTCCTTTTATTCTGAGGCTGTGCCCTCTGGTCTTCGACTCTCCCACTAGTAGAAACCCCCTCTCCACATTCACTCTATCCATGCCTTTCACTATTTCAGGCTGTGGTGTGAGTCCATTGCTATGTTCTCTCCACTGATGCTAGCTGACCAGGAACATGGCCACACTTTCCTGATGCTGTTGCGGTCAACAAAGTTATTGGAACTGCAATCCTCTGGTCTACATTGGGCGGCACGGTGGCACAGCGGTAGAGCTGCTGCCTTACAGCGCCAGGGACCCGGGTTCAATCCTGACCACGGGTGTTGTCTGTACGGTATCTGTACGTTCTCCCTGTGACCTTGTGGGTTTTCCCCGGGTGCTCTGGTTTCCTCCCGCACTCCAAAGACGTACAGGTTTGTGGGCTAATTGGTTTCTGTAAAAAATTGTCCCCCGTGTGTAGGATAGTGCTAGTGTACGGGGTGATTGTTGGTCGGCACGGACTCGGTGGGCCGAAGGGCCCGTTTCCGCGCGGTATTTCTAAACTAAACTAAACAAAATTCCCACCTTGCTACAGACACTGGCTTCAGGTGTGAGTCGAGGGGAGGACGTGCATGGTTCCTCCCAACTCATCAGCATCACGAGACAAAACTTGTTACGAAAACAGCTTTAATTTAGGACAGGTTCAGAGGGAAATTAGACCGTGGACCCGAGGAGCACAAACCATTCTCTCCTGCTGTACCCTCTCCTCCCCCACTCCCCACTCCCCTCTCAACCCTCACTCTCCCTCCCCTCTCTCCCCCTCCCTCCCTCCCCTCCCCTCCCCCCCTCCCTCCCCCATCGCCCCCCTTCCTCGCCCCCTCCCTCCCCCCTCCCTCCCCCCTCCCCCCTCCCTCCCCACCCTTCCTCTCCCCCCACCCCTTCCCTTCCCCCTCCCCCTTAGATTGCCTCGCCTGCATTGATGCAGCACCCTTTCCTCCCCCCCTCCCCTCTACCACCCCCCCCTCCTCCCCCTCCCTCCCCCAGGAAGGTGGGACTTGTGTAGACGGGACATGTTGGGCAAGTTGGGCCGAAGGGCCTGATTTTGTGGGATTAATCAGCTTGGTAAATGTAAAAATTGTCCCTAATGTGTATAGAATAGTGTTAATATGCGGGGATCGCTGGTCGGCGTGGACCCGGTGGGCAGAATGGCCTGTTTCCACGCTGTATCTCTAAACTAAATTAAAACTAAACAGTACAGCACAGGAACAGGCCATTCGGTGCACAATATCCATGTGGAACTTGTGCCAATTTATACGAAACTCCATTCCCTGCAAATCCTGAAATAAAAGCTTCTAAAATGCCACTATCGTATCTGCCGCCACCATCACCCCTGCCTGCATGTTCCAGGCAACCACCACCTTCTGTGTAAAACATTTGTCCCACACATCTCCTTTAAGCTTAGGCTCACTCACCTTAAAACCACGCCCTCTGGTCTTTGACATTATCACCCTGGGAAAAGGGTTCTGACCGTCTAGCTCATAATGCCTCTCATAACTTTATATACTTGTATCAAGTCTCCCCTCAACCTCCAACATTCCAGAGAAAACAATCCAAGTTTGTCCAACCTCTTCTAATGCTAATACCGTCTAAACCAGGCAGCATTCTGGTCAACCTCTTTGGCACTGTCTCCAATGCTGGCTTCTGAATGGTCCTTTCCACAAACTAGGGCACTGTCCAATTCACCTCTACCCCATTGCGGACATTGGACTTTGTCTCTGGAACTGGTGCGCTACAATGCTGAGAACTATATTCTGCACTCTGTTTCTTCCCCTTTGCTCTACCTATTGTACTTGAGTTTGACTTGATTGTGTTTATGGATGGTAGTATCTAATCTGTTTGGATAGCCTGCAAAACAAAATGCTTATCACTGTACTTCGGTACGCGTGACAATAATAACCAAAACATAAACATTAACATCCTTCCTGGCATGGGACGACCAGTATTGCATGCAATTCTCAAAATGCCCAAGCAAAGTCTTAATAGACAATAGGTGCAGGAGTAGGCCATTCGGCCCTTCGAGCCAGCACTGTCATTCAATGTAATCATGGCTGATCATTCTCAACCAGTACCCCGTTCCTGCCTTCTCCCCGTACCCCCTGACTCCGCTATCCTTAAGAGCTTTATCCAGCTCTCTCTTGAATGCATTCAGAGAATTGGCCTCCACTGCCTTCTGAGGCAGAGAATTCCACAGATTCACAACTCTCTGACTGAAAAAGTTTTTCCTCATCTCTGTTCTAAATGGCCTACCCCTTATTCTTAAACTGCGGCCCCTGGTTCTGGACTCCCCCAACATTGGGAACATGTTTCCTGCCTCTAGCGCGTCCAATCCCTTAATAATTTTTTTACACCCTTAAAACCAAAGTGTCAAGGGTTGTGGGGAGCAGGCAGGAAAATGGGATTCGGAAGCAGAGATCAGCCGTGAATGAATGGCGGAGTAGAAATGATGAGCCGAATGGCCTAATTCTACTCCTATAACTTGTGAACTTATAAAGTCCTATAAAGCTGCAACGTGTTACCCTTGTTACCCTTTTACCCATAATATACTTTACTTTACTTTAGACTTGAGAGATGCAACGTTGAAACAGGCGCTTTGGCCCACCGATTCCGCGCCGACCAGAGATCACCCCGTACACCAGCACGATCCTACGCACGAGGGACGATTTACAATTTACAGAAACCAATGAACCAAAAACGAGGCTGGAAGGAGGGGAGAGGGAGGCAGGCTCTGGCCCAACCGCGCCCTCCGGGACGGCTGTGGGAGGCACCCCCAGGGCGGGCGAGGAGAGGGACGTGGGTTCGCTGGTTGATCCAGCCGACCAAGGAAGGCGATAGCTGGGGGCCCTGCGGCAGCCTGTGGCTCGCCTGGATCGGTCCCCAGGCTCATGACAACTAGAGCGCGGACTGGATTTTGAAAATGGCGTCAAAACATGGCGCCTCTTGCACGCGGGCTCAGTGGACTACTTCTGTACACTTTGCTAATCGGGGGTGTGCTTGGGTATGGCAATACTCTTGCTGGACTGTTTGTAAGAAAATAATTTCTTTGCATTGCAATGCAGCACCACGAAACCATTGATGTTTGTGCAGAACGAGGGCTGGAGCTGGAATTGGTGCAAAGATAAATAGATGAGTTGGAGAAAGAATGAAGTCTCTAAAAGGTTCGCTGATAGCAATCTGCTGACACCCCGTCTCCCCCTCTCCCCCCAGATGTTGCACGGACTGTGCATCAAGCAGGTGATACATTTACAGCCGAGGTTGGACAAGGAGGGAATCACTTCAGAACAATGTCCGCATGTGGGCAGACCTCCTGATCAGGGGTTTAGTTTAGTGTAGAGATACAACGCGGAAACAGGCCCTTCGGCCCACCGAGTCCCTGCCGACCAACGATCATCCGTACGCTAGTTCCATTCTACACACGTCTTGCACCAAGCCAGTTAACCTACAAACACGTACGGTCTTTAAAATGTGGGAGGAAACCGAAGATTTTGGACGCTGGTCATGGGGAGAGTGTACAAAGTCCATATAGACCAGTAGTCAGGCTCTAACGCAGGTCATGGGGAGAGCGTACAAAGTCCATATAGATCAGTAGTCAGGCTCCAACGCAGGTCTCTGGCGAGAGCGTACAACGCAGGTCATGGGGAGAGCGTACAAAGTCCAAATAGACCAGTAGTCAGGCTCCAACACAGGTCATGGGGAGAGCGTACAAAGTCCATATAGACCAGTTGTCAGGTCGCAGGTCTCTGGAGCCGTGAGGCAGCAACTCCACGGCTGTGCCACTGCACTGCTTGTTCAACTTCCTCAGCTCGCAGAAGACAAGGTGTCCGAACAGCAAAGGCATGAAACATAGAAACATAGAAAATAGGTGCAGGAGTAGGCCATTCGGCCCTTCGAGCCTGCACCGCCATTCAATATGATCATGGTTGATCATCCAACTCAGTATCCCGTACCTGCCTTCTCTCCATACCCCCTGATCCCTTTAGCCACAAGGGCCACATCTAACTCCCTCTTAAATATAGCCAATGAACTGGCCTCAACTACCTTCTGTGGCAGAGAATTCCACAGACTCACCACTCTCTGTGTGAAAAAAAAACGTTCTCATCTCGGTCCTAAAAAACTTCCCGCTTATCCTTAAACTGTGACCACCTTGTTCTGGACTTCCCCAACATCGGGAATAATCTTCCTGCATCTAGCCTGTCCAACCCCTTAAGAATTTTGTAAGTTTCTATAAGATTCCCCCTCAATCTTCTAAATTCCAGCGAGTACAAGCCGAGTCTATCCAGTCTTTCTTCATATGAAAGTCCTGCCATCCCAGGGATCAATGAAGGAGAGAGATTAATAACTGCTCCGCTCCTTTCCTCTGTCTGTTACAGTGTGGTGACTGATGAAGGGGCCTCAGTCTGATGAAGGGGCCCAACACAAAACGTTGCCTGTCCATTCCTCCCCCAGGCCCACTGAGTTCCTCCAGCACTTTATGCCTTGCTCAAGATCCCAGCACCTGCAGCTCCTCGTGTAAGCATATAAACTGCAACCCCACCTCCCCCTCCATTCCAGCTCTCTCCCCCCATGACAATCAGTCTGAAGATGGGTCCTGACCCGAAACATCACCCATCCTTATGCTCCAAAGATGCCGCCTGACCTGCTGCATAAATGCACTGTTCAGTCTCTGGTGTAAACTCTAAACTAAACTAAACTATATATACATTATCAGACAATTAATCTCTGTCAGTTTACCAGTGCGGTTGTGATCCGATTTTTTTTAAAAACTAACTCATTGCAAACAAGATTTGCAATCTCAATTATCAAATTCACTTAACTGTGATTGTGTGGTCATAGTTTATTTTTAATTCTAAAGATTAAATTAAACTATTTACACAAACGGTGGCGAGCATGCCAATTTGATCCAATCCGGTCCCTCGTGTTCCATGAAATTAAGAACTCGTATTAATAGAAATCTCCCCCAGAACCTCCCCCAGCAATGTTTCGTGTAAAGCAAGAGGCCTGGATAGAGTGGATGTGGAGAGGATGTTTCCACTAGTGGGAGAGTCTAGGACCAGAGGGCACAGCCTCAGAATGAAAGGACGTACTTTTAGAAACGAGATGGGGATGAATTTCTTTAGTCACAGGGTGGTGAATCTGTAGAATTCATTGCCACAGAAGGCTGTGGGAGCAAGTCATTGGGTATTTTTAAGGCGGAGATTGACGGATTAAAAAAAATTTTTTTTTTTACAATAGGTGCAGGAGTAGGCCATTCAGCCCTTCGAGCCAGCACCGCCATTCAATGCGATCATGGCTGATCACTCTCAATCAGTACCCCGTTCCTGCCTTCTCCCCATACCCCCTCACTCCGCTATCCTTAAGAGCTCTATCCAGCTCTCTCTTGAATGCATCCAAAGAACTGGCCTCCACTGCCTTCTGAGGCAGAGAATTCCACACCTTCACCACTCTCTGACTGAAAAAGTTCTTCCTCATCTCCGTTCTAAATGGCCTACCCCTTATTCTTAAACTGTGGCCCCTTGTTCTGGACTCCCCCAACATTGGGAACATGTTTCCTGCCTCTAATGTGTCCAATCCCCTAATTATCTTATATGCTTCAATAAGATCCCCCCTCATCCTTCTAAATTCCAGTGTATACAAGCCTAATTGCTCCAGCCTTTCAACATACGACAGTCCCGCCATTCCGGGAATTAACCTAGTGAACCTACGCTGCACGCCCTCAATAGCAAGAATATCCTTCCTCAAATTTGGAGACCAAAACTGCACACAGTACTCCAGGTGCGGTCTCACTGGGGCCCTGTAAAACTGCAGAAGGACCTCTTTGCTCCTATACTCAACTCCTCTTGTTATGAAGGCCAACATTCCATTGGCTTTCTTCACTGCCTGCTGTACCTGCATGCTTCCTTTCAGTGACTGATGCACTACGACACCCAGATCTCGTTGAACATCCCCTCTTCCTAACTTGACACCATTCAGATAATAATCTGCCTTTCTATTCTTACTTCCAAAGTGAATAACCTCACACTTATCTACATTAAACTGCATCTGCCATGTATCCGCCCACTCACACAAACTGATGTTTTGGGTGGAGATCTTCTTTCAGTCTGAAGAAGGGTCTTGACCCGAAACGTCACCCATTCCTTCTCTCCAGAGACGCTGCCTGTCCCGCTGAGTTGCTCCAGCATTTTGTGACTGCCTTCGAGTTAAACCAGCATCTGCAGTTCTTTCTTACACGCAGCATATGCAAGGGGTAGGTGGAAGAGACAGAATTTGGGAGGGTCACTTTAGCCCAGGAAGTTCTTCCAGCAGAAGGTGAATCTCTGGAATCTCGACCCTGGAAGGTAGCAGAGGCCCAGTGGGCGGCGGCACGGTGGCGCAGCGGTAGAGTTTCTGCCTGACAGCGCCGGGGACCGGTGTAATGTCTGTGTATAACTCAGTTGTGACGAGCACAATAAAGAGACGTCCAATACCGATGAGATCGGCGAGTAGGCCCGCCTATTTAATGAAAGCCTGGCCTCCAGAGGGCGCTCACATTTACTTGTTGATGACGAATACAAACGTTGTATACGTAACATCTACACCTTCAACGTTGGAGTTTCATATACGTGTACGTCCAAGGCATATAAAGTGTACCGTCATCGTGAAATCATTGACTTATGTTTGTATACATATAAAGGACTTACGAATAGAACACAGTCATCCATTACTGCTAGACTCATAGCCAATGAATAACGATGAACGCAGGATATCATTCTTATCCTCGCTGTGTTCCACCATAATTAACACAGTGCTCTTTATACTTCGAACGTCACACTACAAACTACAAAGCTGGAAACTATTTCACATAACAACCTGAGTTGGGGGATGTTGCCAATGGCCCACTTCTCGTGCGAGTCATATTTCCTACTCGTTCTGTGTTGTATTTCTGTTTGTGTGTGAGTGTGGCTCGGCTTGCTGCGAGCGGGTTCCCCCACCGCATTACCGTGCGATGCGGGCTGCGATTGCTCAGGCTTGGCGCTCTATTGCTGCGTGTTGCCAGGGCGTGGGTCAGCTGCTTCGTGCGCGGGTCGTATGTGTCCTTCCTGTTTCTGCGGTAGTCAGTCTCGTTCGGCGTAGAGATGGAGTAGCCCCGAGGGGCCAGGTTTTCGCGCGCAATCTGGCCACGTTGCCACTCGGCTGGTTTGGCACGAAACCACACCTGTTGTTGTCACTCCGGGCGCGGCAGTGGCTCGGTGCTCACCTTCTCGTTGAAGTACGCTGCCTGCTTTACTTGCCGGCCGGCTAGTCGCGGTCCCACGGGCGGGAGGGACAGGATGGGGCTGTGGGAGCGATGAAGACGACGGCAGTTTGCTGCTTATCAGTCTATTGTTCAGTTGCTGTGACGGGTCATAGCCTCACGTCCCGTCAAGGGGACTGTTGCAGTATTCGAGGATGGCGTACATGGGCTGCGCTTGGCTTTCTTCATGACATTTTTCATGGTTTGCACACAGCGCTTCACCTGCCCATTGCTCTGTGGGTAGATGGGGCTTGAGGTGACATGGGCGAAACCCCATTCATCCTTGAACTTGCAAAACTCAGCGCAGTCAAATTGTCTCGCGTTGCCTGACATCAACAAGTCAGGAATGTCATTCCGGGCCAACATGCCCTTCATCTCTTGTATCACTGACTGATGGCAGTTGTGCTATTGCTGGGTGTAGTTGGAGTAATAGTCCACTACTAGCAAATGGTCAGCTCCATCCAGATGGAAGACATCTGCCCCGACTTTAGACCAAGGTCTGCTGGGGGTGAAGTCCGGTTGTGGCGGCTCCTAGTCGCCTGGCATATCGAGCACGTTCCCACCATGTCCTCGATCTGTGCGTTTATTCCTGGCCACGTAAACAGATTGCGGGTTCGTTGTTTCAGTTTCACTGCTCCCAGATGTGATTCATTAAGCACGTTTAGCATCTGCCGGCCATGCTTTGGGGGACTATGATTCGGTTTTCCCTTCAGACTAACCCGTCTACTTTAATCAGCTCCGGAATCAAGTCCGAGGGCAGATCACGACTGTTACCAGGCCAACCCTTTCTTAAGTACTCGTGCAGCAGTGTTAGGGTTTGATCTTTTTCTGTTTCCACTTTGAACTGCTACACCCTTTTCTGTTAGCTGTCTAAGTGGGGCGGCGATCTCCGAAAGGTTCAGAATGAACTTGGCCATGTATGTCACCATCCCCGAGAACGTTAGCACTTCCGCCTTGCTTGTTGGGTATGGCATTTGCAGCACGCTGCTGACACGAGACGGGCTTGGCGACACGCCTGCTTGCGAGATGACGTGTCCCACATATTCAATCTCGTTTGAGCGCATGACCGACTTTTTGGGATTGAGCTTTAGTCCGGACTCTTTCACACGCGCGAGCAGGGGTCTCACCCTCGCGTCGTGCTGGGCTGCGATCCCACCCCGAACGAGAATGTCGTCAACGACTATCTCCACCACTTCTAAATCAGCGAACTCTTCCTGCATCGCCCGCTGCCAAATCTCACTTGCGGATGAGATTCCATATGGGAGCACGATGTATCGCTATCTCCCAAAAGGAGTATTAAATGTGGACACGCGCGAGCCGTCGCTGCTCAATGGGAATTGCCAATACCCACTTGTAGCGTCATATTTCGACAACCATTTTGCCTTTGGCATGTGGGCTGCAATGTTGTCGAACGTTGATGTAGGAGCCATTTACGCTTAAATTAGTTACTGTCTATGGCTATGATTATGGCTATGTTTAATATTTCTGGTTTCTGTCTTTTTTGCATGCTTGTGGGTGTAATTTGATACATAATGGGGAGTGTCTACATCTGAGGAGGCGAGCGTAGGGACAGAGATTGGGGGTCAGTTTAGTCTCGGGGGATGGAGAGAATACAGTTTTTTATCACAACCATGCCGACCACGACCACATGGTAACGACTACACGATCTTTGCTGTATTGTTTGAAGAAGAAACAGTTGATAGGAATGAAAAGTTATAGACAATAGACAATAGACAATAGACAATAGGTGCAGGATTAGGCCATTCGGCCCTTCGGGACAGCACCGCCATTCAATGTGATCATGGCTGATCATTCTCAATCAGTACCCCGTTCCTGCCTTCTCCCCATACCCCCTGACTCCGCTATCCTTAAGAGCTCTATCTAGCTCTCTCTTGAATGCATTCAGAGAATTGGCCTCCACTGCCTTCTGAGGCAGAGAATTCCACAGATTCACAACTCTCTGACTGAAAAAGTTTTTCCTCATCTCCGTTCTAAATGGCCTACCCCTTATTCTTAAACTGTGGCCCCTTGTTCTGGACTCCCCCAACATTGGGAACATGTTTCCTGCATCTAACGTGTCCAACCCCTTAATTCCATTAGTGTTCGTCAAGGCGAGATCAGTCTTTCTGAACACGTTCTCTGGCAGGATGTCAACGTGGGCTCCAGAGTCAAGTTTGAACGCAGCGTCCACATTGTTAACGCTGCCCATCTGTCCGCATTCACACGTGGACTCAACCAGGGTGGCAATCACGGCGCCAGTGTAGAACGCGTCGTTGTCGTCACTCACTGGCCCAGGCTGCGGTAAAGCGGTCGTCTCGGACCCGATGTCGCGGACGTCACGGCTCCCGTCCCCGGCCCTCCATCTGACTGGCTGGTCATGCTGCTGGGAGCGTGGACGGCTGTTGGGTGCTCTCTCTCTCGGGCAGTCGGTGGAAATGCCCGGTCTCTCCGCTCGTGCGACATCTCGTGTCCTGAGCGGGCAGGAGTTGGTTTGATACGCCACAGGTGCATGAGCGGCAGACGGCATCATCACCATGATCACAATCGTTTGCCAAAGCCTTCACTGCAGTCAGGTAGTTGGAGAAAGTCTCTCCTCGCCGCTGATTGCGTGTATTGAAGATAGACACAAAATGCAGGAGTAACTCAATGGGTCAGGTAGCATCTCAGGAGAGCAGGAATGGGTGACGTTTCGGGTCGAGACCCTTCTTCAGACATGTATTAAAGATGTATTTCGTGAGAGTTAAGTTCTTTTTTGGTTCACAGTACGTCCGGGACTTCTCCTTCAGCGGTTGCATATTGTCACGTTGCTGAAAGGTTTCATAAATCTGTTGAGCGGCCTGCTTGCCACGTGGCAGAATGTTGCACAATGAATCTTTTCTGGCTCACTCGTCAGCTCTGTGGGCATCTCGTACAACTGGAACGCCCTTATCCAGTCCTTATCATTCTCGGCTAAGTTCCCTTGCACGGAGAGTGGTCCCAGTGGCTTGAGTCCCCCCATTTTTCACTTCTGACACCATGCAATGTCTGTGTATAACTCAGTTGTGACTAGCACAATATAGAGGCGTCCGACACCAATGAGATCGGCGAATAGGCCCGCCTATTCAATGAAAGCCTGGCCTCCAGAGGCCTCCAGATGACAATAGACAATAGGTGCCGGAGGAGGCCATTCGGCCCTTCGAGCCAGCACCGCCATTCAATGTGATCATGGCTGATCATGACGAATACAAGCGTTGCATACATAACACCCGGGATCGACCCTGACTACGGGTGCTGTCTGTACGGAGTTTGTACTGTACGTTCTCTCTGTGACCACAAGGGGTTTTCTCCAGGGGCTTCGGTTTCCTCCCCCACTCCAAAAACGTTCAGGTTCGCAGGTTTGGTAAAAATTGTAAATTGTCCCTAGTGTGTAGGACAGTGCTTGTATACAGAGTTGATGCGGACTTGGTGGGCTGAAGGGCCTGTTTCCGACCTGAATCTCTAAACTAAATAAACTAAAAAAAAATTGGCCTCCGTAAAATTGTCGCTAGTGGGTAGAATAGAAGTAGTGTGTGGGGATCGCTGGTCGGCGCGGGGCCTATTTCTGTGCTGTATCTCTAAAAAGTAAAGGCCAAACCATTGGGGGTAATGAAAGAGGAAGTAGAGAAGTAGAGATATTTTTGAAAGTGGCAGAGAGGCGGATCGCAAACCGTGGTCATGCTGAGTGTAGGAAAGGCTTATTTATGGTGCCTGATGGTCTGTTCCTGCTCCTGTTTCCTTGTGTTCTTGTGTCAAATACCAGCCATGATGTACCAGCTCTGTGTCAGTCACTGCAGCACAGCCCTTTACATCTGCAATCCAGGGGCTCCAGACACAGCAGGGGCTTTTACACGTGAACGGATTTGTTCATCTGCGGGAAACAATAAGCTTTGCAAACGTGTGGACACCCACCCGCAACTTTAACCTGGGCTAACTGACGAGCCACGCAGCTCAATGTTGAACGTGCTGCCGGGGTGGTCGTGGAAGCAGATACAATAGCATAGAAACATGGAAACATAGAAACAATAGGTGCAGGAGTAGGCCATTCGGCCCTTCGAGCCAGCACCGCCAATCAATATGATCATGACTGATCATCCAAAACCAGTACCCCGTTCCGTTTTTTTCCCCTTGATTCCTTTAGCCCGAAGAGCTAATTCTAACTCTCTTGAAAACATCCAGTGAATTGGCCTCCACTGCGTTCTGTGACAGAGAATTCCACAGATTCACAACTCTCTGGGTGAGAAGGTTTTTCTTCATCTCAGTCCTAAATGGCCGACCCCTTATTCTTAAACTGTGACCCCTGGTTCTGGACTCCCCCAACATCGGGAACATTTTTCCTGCATCTAGCCTGTCTAATCCTTTAAGAATTTTATATGTTTCTATAAGGTCCCCTCTCATCCTTCTAAATTCCTGTGAATACAAGCCCAGTTGACCCATTCTTTCATCATACATCAGTCCTGCCATTCCGGGAATTAACCTGGTGAACCTACGCTACACTCCCTCAATAGCAAGAATGTCCTTCCTCAAATTAGGAGACCAAAATTGCACACAGTACTCCAGATGCGGTCTCGCCATTACCCTGTACAACTGCAGTAGGACCTCCTTGCTCCTAAACTCAAATCCTCTTACAATGAAGGCCAACATGCCATTAACTTTCTTCACTGCCTGCTGTACCTCCATGCTTAATTTCAGTGACTGATTTACAAGTACACCCAGGTCTTGTTCCACCTCCTTTTCCTAATCTGACACTATTCAGATAATAATCTGCCTTCCTGTTCTTGCCACCAAAGTGGATAACCTCACATTTATCCCCATTATACTGCATCTGCCCACTCGCCCAACCTGTCCAGGTCACCCTGCAGCCTCACAGCATCCTCCTCGCAGCTCATACTGCCACCCAGCTTTGTGTCATCCGCAAACTTGGAGATGTTACATTTAATTCCTTCGTCTAAATCGTGAATATATATTGTAAATAACTGGGGTCCCAGCACCGAATTTTGCGGCACCCCACTATTCACTGCAGTGTTTAAGAGGCCTTTAGATGGGCACGTGTATGTGCAGGGAATGCAGGGACATGGTTCACGTTTAAAGGAGATGTACGGTGCAATTTCTTTTACACAGAGGCTGGTGGGTGTCTGGAATACGCTGCTGGGGATGGTGGTTGCAGCAGATACGATAGTGGTGTTGAAAGGACTTTTGGATAGGCATATGGATATGCAGGGAATAGAGGAATATGGGTTATGTGCAGTTGGATAAGTCATGGTCTTGGCATCATGTTCAGCACAGACATAGAGGACTGAAGGGCCTGTTCCTGTGCTGTACGGTTCCATGTTCTATGTTGTGTTCTATGTTCTATGTTCTATGTTCTATGTTCCATGTTCCATGTTCCATGTTCCATGCTCCATGTTCCATTTGCTTAGTTTAACTTGACACTGTTTTTGATGAGGAAGGGCCTGTTCCTGTCCTGTGCTGTTCTATGTTCTGCATTCAAGAAGGCAGTTAAAGACCCACACCAACCCGGGCAGCCTCTCAACTGGTTTCGGGAAGAAGGTACAGGAGCCCGAGAAATTTGACCTCCAGGTTCACGAACAGGAACCATCAGGCTCTTGAACCACCCCACACGACCCTAACCCCACAACCCTCCCTTAGCACTGGACTACTCTGGAATCTGGAAAGCTTTGTAGCACTGGGTCTGGTTACCCAGTACAACTGCTAATGCATTGCATTATTGTTTATTGCTTATTTATTTGTGGTGTTGTGGCGCTAATGTAAAGCTGTGAACCTGCGGTAAGCAAGAACTTCATTGTGGAAACTCGCTTGTTGTTTTGGGCGTCACAGTGGAGCAGCGGTAGAGTTGCTGCCTTACAGCGCCAGAGACCCGGGTTCGATCCTGACTGCGGGTGCTGTCTCCATGGAGTTTGTACGCTCTCCCCGTGACCTGCGTGCGTTTTCCCCGGGTGCTCCGGATTCCTGCCACACTCCAAAGACGTGCAGGTTTGTAGGTTAATTGGCTTCAGGAAAATTATAAATTGTCCCTTGTGGGTAGGATAGTGCGAGTGTACGGGATGATCGCTGGCTGGCTGGTGGGATGAAGGACCTGTTTCCGCTCTGTGTCTCTAAAGTCTAAGACGAACTGCTGACGCTGTTTTACAAAAGAAAACACAAAGCGCTGGAGTAAGTCAGAAAAGCATGGATGAAGCGTTGATTCGAGTCGGGACTCCTGTCTGAAAATCGTCATTGTTCCTGACCCATTGCAATGGACAATTAAGCACTCTTGACTTGATCATCCATGGCTTTCTAGTGGCATTTGGCCAGGCAGTTCACGTGGGAGACCGTTACACACAGATGCCTGGGTTTCTGGCTGCAAAGGGTAAAATACATCATGCAGAGTCTCGGGAGAGGCAGTGTGAGTGCAAAACACCCTTCCTGGATTACACAGGGCTTGTATCTCCACTGCCCCTATTACAGTCCCAGGCTAGTCCAAAGTGTTTGCAGTCAGCGTGTAGTTTAGTCTAGCGATACAGCATGGAAACAGGCCCTTCAGCCCATCGAGTCAACGTCAACAGTCGATCACTCGTTCACACTAGTTCGACGCGATCCTTCTTTCCCATCCACTCCCTATTCACCAGGAGCAATTTACACAAGGCCAATTAATCTTCAAACCCGCACATCTTTGGTATGAGGGAGGAACTGGGAGCATCCGGAGGAAACCCACGCGATCACGGGGAGAACGTACAAACTCCGTACAGACAGCACGCATAGTCAGGATCAAACCGGGGTCTCTGGTGCTGTAAGGCAGTAACTCTACTGCTGCGCCACCGTGCCACATATTTAAAGATAGCGTAGAAAAAGGCCGGTCAGCCCACAGATTCCGCACCGACCAGCGATCCCTGTGCACTAACAATATCCTACACCCTAGGGACAATTTACAATGTTACAGAAGCCAATTAACCTACAAACCTGTACGTCTTTAGAGTGTGGGTGGAAACCGAAGATCTCGGAGAAAACCCACGCAGGTCACTGGGAGAACGTACAAACTCCTTACAGACAGCACCTGTACTCGGGATCGAACCTGGGACTCTGGCGCTGTAAAGCAGCAACTCTACCGCTGCGCCACTGTGCCACCAGCCACTCTTCAAGAACCAGTCCTCTGAATGTTGGATATAATTTAGACAATTCTGGTAAGGTATTGACTTGGATGGAGGATTGGTTGGCAAACAGGAAGCAAAGAGTAGGAATAAACGGGTCTTTTTCAGAATGGCAGGCAGTGGTGAGTGGAGTGCCGCAAGTCTCTGTCCTGGGGCCGCAACTATTTACAATATATATTAATGATTTGGATGATGGAATTGGAAGTAACACTAGCAAGTTTGCAGATGACACAAAGCTGGGTGGCAGTGTGAACTGCGAAGAGGATGCTAGGAGGTTGCAGGGTGACTTGGACAGGTTGAGTGAGTGGGCAGATGCGTGGCAGATGCAGTATTATGTAGATAAATGTGGTTATCCACATTGGCTGCTAAAGCAAAGAGGCAGATTATTATCTCAATGGTGTCAGATTAGGTAAAGGGGATGTGCAACGAGACCTGGGTGTCCTTGTACACCAGTCACTGAAAGTAAGCGTGCATGTACAGCAGACAGTGAAGAAAGTTAATGGCATGTTGGCCTTCATAACGAGCGGATTCAAGTATAGGAGCAAAGAGGTCCTTCTGCAGTTGTAAAGGGCCCTGGTGAGACCACATCTGGAGTATTGTGTGCAGTTTTGGTGCAGTGTAGGTTCATGAGATTAATCCCTGGGATGGCGGGACTGTCATATGAGGAAAGATTGGAAAGACTGGGCTTGTATTCACTGGAGTTTAGAAGGATGAGAGGGGATCTTATAGAGACGTATAAAATTATGAAAGGACTGAACAAGCTAGATGCAGAAAAAATGTTCCCAATGTTGGGGAGTCCAGAACCAGGGGCCACAGTCTAAGAATAAAGGGGAGGCCATTTAAAACTTTCTCACCCAGGGAGTTGTGAATTTGTGGAATTCTCTGCCACAGAAGGCAGTGGAGACCAATTCACTGGATGAATTTAAAAGAGAGCTAGATAGAACTCTGGGGGTGAGTGGCATCAAGGGATATGGGGAGAAGGCAGGCATGGGTTACTGATTGTGGTTGATCAGCCATGATCACAATGAATGGTGGTGCTGGTTCGAAGGGCCTAATGGCCTCCTCCAGCACCTATTTTCAATCTTTCTAAATAGGGGCAGACTTTAAAATAAATGAGAGCCATCAATTGGAGTATAACTTACTCCAGGCTCCCAAACCAGCTCCCAAATTACTCAGTGTGTCTGCTCCTTCAACATCCTTTCAACAAAGCGGTGGCAGAGTGGCACAGCGGTAGAGTTGCTGCCTCCCAGCGCCAGAGGCCCGGGTTCCATCCTCACTACGGGTGCTGTCCATCTTATCGACCCCGTAATGTGGATAAGTGTGAGGTTATTCACTTTGGAAGTAAGAATAGAAAGGCAGATTATTATCTGAATGGTGTCAAGTTAGGAAGAGGGGATGTTCAACGAGATCTGGGTGTCCTAGTGCATCAGTCACTGAAAGGAAGCATGCAGGTACAGCAGGCAGTGAAGAAAGCCAATGGAATGTTGGCCTTCGTAACAAGAGGAGTTGAGTATAGGAGCAAAGAAGTCCTTCTACAGTTGTACCGGGCCCTGGTGAGACTGCACCTGGAGTACTGTGTGCAGTTTTGGTCTCCAAATTTGAGGAAGCATATTCTTGCTATTGAGGGCGTGCAGCGTGGGTTCACTAGGTTGATTCCCGGAATGGCGGGACTGTCGTATGTTGAAAGGCTGGAGCAATTAGGCTTGTATACACTGGAATTTAGAAGGATGAGGGGGGATCTTATTGAAACGTATAAGATAATTAGGAGATTGGACACATTAGAGGCAGATAACATGTTCCCAATGTTGGGGGAGTCCAGAACAAGGGGCCACAGTTTAAGAATAAGGGGTAGGCCATTTAGAACGGAGATGAGGAAAAACTTTTTCAGTCAGAGAGTGGTGAAGGTGTGGAATTCTCTGCCTCAGAAGGCAGTGGAGGCCAGTTCGTTGGATGCTTTCAAGAGAGAGCTGGATAGAGCTCTTAAGGATAGCGGAGTGAGGGGGTATGGGGAGAAGGCAGGAACGGGGTACTGATTGAGAGTGATCAGCCATGATCGCATTGAATGGCGGTGCTGGCTTGAAGGGCTGAATGGCCTGCTCCTGCACCTATTGTCTATTGTCTATTGTCTATGAAGACAGAGTCAAGCATCCACCAGAATGGCAAAGCCCATCGGTGGTAATGTTCACCCCACCGCGCATGCAACTGGCTAATGCCCACCTTGAAACCAATTCCAAACACAAAGCTTAGGAGCAAAATGGCCCCCTGTGACGGAATGTTTGGACATGCTTAAATTGGTGCCTTACTTCATTGTCAGACATTTTATGCAGTATTTATGCGTACAACAAGCCGAAAGCAAGGATCACTGGGGTATTATTTACATTACATCGCCATGGCAACTAGAGTATATACGCTAAGCGTACCCTATAGGAACTGACTGCCCATGCCATTTTTTTATTAAATATACTGCAGTTATTAAAATCATCGTGGATATTTCAAGTCAATCTCTTTGGAGAACAAAAAAATCCATCTATAAGTTATGCATTTCGAGGAAAAGGTTTTGCAACAATTATGGTTAATCTTACAGAGTCATATACACTCATCCATGCCAACCAAGATGCCCCATCTAAGCTAGTCCCATTTGGCCCATATCCCATGAACCTTTTCCTATCCAAGTAGCTATCAAAATGTTTATTAAATGTTGTGATAGTACCTGCCTCAAATACCCCTTCTAGCAGCTCGTTCCATTTTCCCCACCACACTCTGTGTGAAAATGCTGCCCCTCAGGTTCCTATTAAATCTTTCCACTCATCATCTATCCCCTGTTTCTTGATTCCCCTATTCTGGGTAAAAGACTCTGTGCGTTCTCCCTTTCCATTGCCCTCGTGATCTTGAACACATAAAATCTAGATCAGTATATCACAAGAACAGGTCCTTTGGCCCACAATATCTGTGCTGGACATGACCTATCTGCACATAACCCATCCCCCTCCATTCTCTGTATATCCACGTGCCTCTCCAAAAAATGCCTCAATCGCTACTATCGTATCTGCCTCCACCCCCACCCCGGCCATGTAATCCAGGCACCCACCACCATCTGTGTAAAAAAACTTGTCCCACCAAAATCTCCTTTAAATTTTGCCCCTCTCACCTTAAAGCTGCGCGCTCTGGTCTTTGTTTTTTCTTCCCACATTGGGAAAAAGGTTGGTAAATTCATAAGGCATGGGTGCAGAAGTAGGCCATTTTGGCCCATTGTGTGTGTTCTCCGCCATTCGATCATGGCGGATCTATTTTCACATCTCAACCCCATTCTCCTGCCTTCTCCCCATATAACATAGAAACATAGAAAATAGGTGCAGGAGTAGGCCATTTGGCCCTTCGAGCCTGCACCGCCATTCAATATGATCATGGCTGATCATCCAGCTCAGTATCCTGTACCTGCCTTCTCCCCATACCCCCTGATCCCTTTAGCCACAAGGGCCACATCTAACTCCCTCTTAAATATAGCCAATGAACTGGCCTCAACTACCTTCTGTGGCAGAGAATTCTACAGACTCACCACTCTGTGTGAAGAAATGTTTTCTCATCTCGGTCCTAAAAGACTTCCCCCTTATCCTTAAGCTGTGACCCCTGGTTCTGGACTTCCCCAACATCGGGAACAATCTTCCCGCATCTAGCCTCTCCAACCCCTTAAGAACCCCTGACACCCGTACTGATCAGGAATCTGACTGCCTACCCTGTCTATGCCTGTGCAGTAACACACTGGAAAATGTCCGCTCATCCTTTACCACCCGTTCTTGCAGAACTGTTAAGGAAAAAGAAATCAAATAGGTGAGTAAAAATGACAAGAGGCGGATTTCTACAGAATGCAGCACTTGCTCCTTCCTCACACTGTATAACTGACAGGAACCTGTGAGTCTGAACCCAAATCAGTACTGTATCAAGGAGTCACAGTGTTGATTTCCATTAGTATTAATTTCTGTCTATTTAATTTTACTGGTGTCACTGGTTCCTCCTAAACTGCAAGAGACAATTCCTTATTGATTGCTTTCGCACTCGTCAAAGTATCCCTGGCTGATCATATTTTACCCTGAAGACAACTTATACATTTCAGATAATAAACCAGCGGTCAGAGCAGGAAATGGATTACATGTGCAGTCACTAACTGTCCAAGTGAATCATGTTACTGTGTGTCAATATACTGCGCCTGCCTATCATTCCACCTGGCCTAGATAAGAGAGGGGAGATGTGCCTTATGTTACAGGGAGAGCCCAGATCACGGACACTGGCTATTCACTGCTGCCAGACCGATTGCCTAGGATGCGTCTTTCATTCATTGTTCTTTATCCCCCCACATCACCGTCTTTCTCTCTCGTTTCCCTAGTCCCCTAACCAGCCTGAAGAAGGGGCTCGACCCCGAAACGTCACCCATTCCTCCTCTCCAGAGACGCTGCCTGCCCCGCTGAGTGACTCCGGCTTTTTGTGTCTGTTTGGATTAAGGTTGATGCCCACTTTTTTTGCCATTGCTGTATCTTTCTCTGCACCGGCTCCTGTATGGTGGAGGTTTTGTTTCAATCCCTCCATCCCCATCCCCATCCCCATCCCTATGTCAACTCCCCTGAATAAACCACGCACAAAATCCAAAGGGCTAACCATGCAGCCAGAAAAGTGAGGGATGCAGAGCAGAAATAAATCGGCGGCAGGTCCTGGCGGTGATAAAGGCTGCATTTTTCTCCCTGTGATATGATAGAGAAGTGCTGTCGCCATGGCGACGGGAGCCTCTAGAAAATGGCCGCTCTGCACCAGGCTCCCCCGGGGCCTACACTCAATGCCCCCCCTGTTGGATCTTGCTTTATACAATTACACAGCCTCAAGTACACTGTCTATCACCTCTCACATAAACCCGTGGCAGGCCATCGCGCACAAAAGGACTGCTTTGAAGGTTAAAAAAAAAAAAAAAAAGGGGCCGCTCCAGTACAGTTAACAGGTCAGAGATTTAGTTGTAGGCCTCGAAGCTTAATTCCAATGGCCACGCATTCCAGGGCTGCAAAGAAACTGATATTTTGCCCTTAGCACTCTCTCAGGAGGTAACTTGTCATCTATACCAGGCAGTGTGGATAACCATGGGGGGCTGTGGGCTCCTAGACTTTCAGATTATGTTTTCAAAGTGCTTTCTTAGGAATCAGTTGCTAAGGTGTTTCCTGCAGGGGTGTCTGGTATTTAACTTTCTTTTGACTTGTGACAGTCATGGCTTTTTTTTCTCTGTGGAAGATGAGAGGCCGAGGGCGGGCGGTGGTTTTTCCACCAGGCTGTGCCGGGCTGTCACTTTACTGAGCGGACGGGGCAGGTAAGGACATGGAAGGCAACATAAAGCCGCTCACCTCCCTTCATGCTTCGGTGAGGACGAGGAGCCTTTCCCCTGGCTGCTTGATACACAGCGTAGCAGGGCAACGTCAAAGATTTTGCTTTTTGGATCTTACCCTGCTGTTGACGTTGTACTCCCCTTCACTGTTATCCCGAAGATTAATGACCATTGGAACGGCACATAGCTCCAGATACCTAAATTTAAAGAAGACCTCAACCTTTTGCATCGACGCCTGGTTACTGCGCGCTGCACAGCGATGAAATCATTAAAGACTGGACCCCAATGACTCGCTAGCAACTGATTAAAAACAGCTGAATATGGCAAGATTCTCCTCATGTACCATTCAATGTTTCATCTGTATCCTCCGGATACAGCAAGTCCAACAAAAGAACTCTGGTGTTCTGTGAAAAGCAGGTACATACGTTCAGTGCCGAGGGAGACGAGACGTGAAGGTGTCTTTGTGACTTTGACTGCTTCTGGCTTCTGCCTGAGCAGTCACAGTGCACCACAAGGACCACAAAGATCCCATTCAATTCCAGCAGGACCACCGCCAGCTCTTCTTTTCATTTTGCCGCCAGCGTGATCATGGACCAGCCTCACCTCACCCCCGGTCACTCCCCCTCTTCTCCCATCTCCCATCGGGCAAGAGGCACAGAAGTTTGAAAACGCACACCTCCAGATTCAGGGACAGTTTCTTCCCGGCTGTTATCAGGCAACTGGTACATCCTCTCACCAACCAGAGAGCAGGCCTGACTTTGTTCCTTGTTCCTTTTCATACCTCTAGTTTCCCTCTCCCCTGACTCTCAGTCTGAAGAAGGGTCTCAAACCAAAACGTCACTTATTCCTCCTCTCCAGAGATGCTGCCTTACCCGCTGACTTACACCAGTATTATTGTCTATCTTCGGAGTAAAGCAACAGTTCTTTCCTACACTCCCATCTACCTGATCGGAGATCTTCAAACTTTAATTGAACTTTACTGGTCTTTATCTTGCACTAAATGTTACACCCTTTATCCTGTATCTGGCAGCTTGATTGTAATTATGATCTTTTCGCTGATTAGAGAGCAGTCCTGAACTACGGGCTGCACGGTGGCGCAGCGGTAGAGTTGCTGCTTTACAGCGAATGCAGCGCCGGAGACTCAGGTTCGATCCTGACTACGGGCGCCGTCTGTACGGAGTTTGTACGTTCTCCCCGTGACCTGCGTGGGTTTTCTCCGAGATCTTCGGTTTCCTCCCACACTCCAAAGACGTACAGGTATGTAGGTTAATTGACTGGGTAAATGTAAAAATTGTCCCTAGTGTGTGTAGGATAGTGTTAATGTGCGGGGATCGCTTGGCGGCGCGGACCCGGTGGGCCGAAGGGCCTGTTTCCGCGCTGTATCTCTAAATCTAAAAAAATCTACTTGATTGGACTATATCTTGCGCTAAACATTATTCATGTTATTTCCTTGATTATTTACCTTTTGGTTGTACTGTCTTTCCGCTGACTGGTTAGCACGCAACAAAAGCTATTCACTGTACCTCGGTAAACGTGACAATAATAAACTATACGAAATGAAACTTTCAATGCAGTTGTGAATTCTAGGCACTTATCTCCTAGATGTGGAATGAAGGAAGGTGACCACTGTTTTGGACAGATGTTGGGCCCACTTTATGGCCTCTCTAATATTCCTCACCTCTCTTTTACGGGTTCATGCCAAGTTTAACAGTGAAACCATTGGGAACCCTTAGCCACAGGTACTTCTATAAAACCATGAGGGGAATAGAAAGGGTGAATACATGGAGTCTTTCACGCAGAGTAATCAATACTCAGTGGACACAGGTTGAAGTGAGAGGGGCAAGGTTTAATGGGAAACCGAGGGGCAACTTTTCCACTCAGTGGCAAACGAGCTGCCAGATGAGGTAGTTGGGGCAGGTACTGTAACAGCATTTAAATGGCACTTGGACAGGTACATGAATAGGAAATGTTTAGAGGGCTATGGGCCAAACATAGGAAATGGGACCAGCTTAGATGGGGCATCTCGGTCGGCATGGATACATGGCAGAGTTCAGTTTAGTCTAGTTTAGTTTAGAGCACGGAAACAGGCTCTCCGGCCCACCGAGTCCGCGCCGACCAGCGATCCCCGCACACTAACATCCTATATAAGGTCCTGTACACACAATTTACAATTATACCAAGTGAGTTAACCTACAAACCTGTACATCTTTGGAGTTGGGAGAAGTTGAGTTGGAGCTGAGAGCTGACAGTCAATGTCAACTGAGGCCAATTGTGTGTCCTTCGCCAACACATCCAGGCGTATGGTGGAGTGCACACGGACTGGTTGCATCACGGCCTGGTTTGGCAACGCAAAACGCCCAGGAATGAAGGAGATTACAGGGAGTAATGCCCGGCCCATCACGGGGACTGACCTCCCCACCATCAAAGGGATCTACAGGAGGCATTTCCTCAAAATGGATGCCAGTATCTGCAAAGACCAACATCACCCTGACCACACTTTTAATTCATTCCTATCATTGGGAAGTAGCTGCAGGAGTCTGAAAAGCTTGACCTCCAGGTTAAAGAACAGCCTCTTCTCACTGACAATCAGGTACAGTTTAGTTTAGTTTAGTTTAGTTTAGTTTAGTTTGGTTTAGTTTAGTGATACATCATGGAAACAGTCCCTTTGGGCCACCAAGCACCAATTAAATCCTACACACTAGGGCCAACTTATACTAGGGCCAATTAACCTACAAACCTACACACTGGGGCCAATTAACTTACGAACCTGTACGTCTTTGATCTGGGGCAGGAAACCGGAGCACCCAGAGGAAACCCAAGCGGCCACAGGGAGAACATACAAACACCGTACAGACAGCAGCCGAGGTCAGGATTGAACCCGGGTCTCTGGTGCTGTAAGGCAGCAACTCTACCGCTGCGCCACCGTGCCGCACCCCACATGGTTCCATAGAAGCTACAACAGGAACTCGCAAGACCAGCTCTGAGTATTCCAACACCTTTAGGACAAGATAGTTCCAAAGAGATCTGCAGTTTGGGCGGCTTGATGCCCAGGGTTGCTGCCTTACAGCGCCGGAGACCCGGGTTCGATCCCGACTACGGGTGCTGTCTGTACGGAGTTTGTACGTTCTCCCCGTGACCTGCGTGGGTTTTCTCCGGTTTCCTCCCACATTCCAAAGACGTGCAGGTTTGTAGGTTGATTGGCTTCGGTAAAATTGTAAATTGTTCCTGGTGTGTGTAGGAATGTGCTCGTGTACGGGGTGATCACTGGTGGGGGGGGGGGGGGGGGGGGATTGGGGGGAGTGTAAGGGAGAATCTGAATGCTGTTGTGACAATCATTTTAAAGACCTTCTTCCCCTCCTCCTTTTTCTTCGCCCTTTGCCTCTTCATCTTCCTATTCTTCATCCTCACCTTCCTCTTTTTTTCCTCTTACTTTCCTCTTCCCCCTCTTCCTTTTCTTCATATTCTTGCTCTTCTGCTCTCTCTTCCACTTCCTCTTCTTCCTCTTCCTCCCTCTTCCTCCTTCCTCCTTCCTTATCGTCCTTTTCCTCGCCCTCACTGTTCCTCTTCCTCTTCCTCCCTCTTCCTCCTTCCTCCTTCCTTATCGTCCTTTTCCTCGCCCTCACTGTTCCTCTTCCTCTTCCTCCCTCTTCCTCCTTCCTCCTTCCTTATCGTCCTTTTCCTCCCCCTCACTGTTCCTCTTCCTATTCCCCTTCTTTCTTTTCCTCTCCCTCCTGCATCTTTCCTCTTCCTCTTTGTCCTTTTCCTCGACTTCCTCCGCCTCTTCTTTTTCCTGTCACTTTTCCTCTTCTTCCCCTTCTGTTCCTCTGCCTTCCCAGGGGATCAAGGATGGTGTGCTTCCACCCTGGCTCTGTGGGCTCTGAGGTGAGTCATGAAGCCATTGAGGAACCAACAGATCCATCCAGGGAAGGGACCAGAGATGGCCAGGGCTGGTGCCTGACTACTTTGTGAGGTAGCATCATCAGAGGCAGGGCTTCTGACTACTGCCCAAGTACTCAATGCTATCTCTACCCCCACCAGCAGTGGATTTGGCCAGGGATTCCCAGCCACCAGTGGGGATTTTGCATTGTTTCCAAGACATTGTCAGCACCTCCTTGAACTTTCTCCTCCATCAGATTCTAGATTCTTCATTAGTACTGGTGTCAGAAGTGATGGGGACAAGGCAGGAGAATGGGGTTAGGAGGGAGAGAGAGATAGGTCAGCCACGATTGAATGGCGGTGTCGAAAAAGCGGAAGTGGCGGCGCCTAACGGCTGCGGCTCGCTAGCAGTCTGTTCGTCTTTTTTCCTTTTTTTTTGTTGTGTGTCGGTGTTGAGATGGTTTTTGTATTTTTTTTTGTGGTTGTGTATGTGTGGGGGGTGGTGGTGTGGGTGGGGGGGTGGTGGGGGGGGGGGTGGGGGAAACTTTTCTCTTCCTCACGGCGTGGGGTGCGGCTCGGCTGCGGGGCCTAACATCGCCCGGTGCGGCTCGGCCGCTGGACTTTACATCGCCCGGTGCGGCTTGGCCGCTGGACTTAACAGTGCCCGGTGCGGCTCGGCCGCGGGACTTTACATCGCCCGGTGCGGCTTGGCCGCTGGACTTAACAGTGCCCGGTGCGGCTCGGCCGCGGGACTTTACATCGCCCGGTGCGGCTTGGCCGCTGGACTTAACAGTGCCCGGTGCGGCTCGGCTGCGGGACTTTTCATCGCTGGTGCGGCTCGACCGCGGGACTTTACATCGCTGGTGCGGCTTGGCCGCTGGACTTAACAGTGCCCGGTGCAGCTCGGCCGCGGGACTTAACATCGCCCGGTGCAGCTCGGCCGCGGGACTTTACATCGCCCGGTGCGGCTTGGCCGCTGGACTTAACAGTGCCCGGTGCGGCTCGGCCGCGGGACTTTACATCGCCCGGTGCGGCTTGGCCGCTGGACTTAACAGTGCCCGGTGCGGCTCGGCTGCGGGACTTTTCATCGCTGGTGCGGCTCGACCGCGGGACTTTACATCGCTGGTGCGGCTTGGCCGCTGGACTTAACAGTGCCCGGTGCAGCTCGGCCGCGGGACTTAACATCGCCCGGTGCAGCTCGGCCGCGGGACTTTACATCGCTGGTGCGGCTTGGCTGCTGGACTTAACAGTGCCCGGTGCAGCTCGGCCGCGGGACTTTTCATCGCTGGTGCGGCTCGGCCGCGGGACTTAACATCGCCCGGTGCGGCTCGGCCACGGGACTTAACATCGCCCGGTGCGGCTCGGCCACGGGACTTAACATCGCCCGGTGCGGCTCGGCCACGGGACTTTTCATCGCTGGTGCGGCTCGGCCGCGGGACTTAACATCGCACGGTGCGGTTCGGCCGCGGGACTTAGCTGTGCAAGGCTTGGTCGCGGGGCCTTTCATCGCCCGGCTTGGCCGCGAGACGTTTCAGCGCCCGGTGCTATTCGGCCGCGGGGACTTCCATCCCCTTGCGGGGACTGTGCGGGTCGGTCGGGGACAAGCTGTCTGTCCGTGGGCGTGGGGAAGAGAGTGGAAGTTTTGTTGCCTCCATCACAGTGAGGGGGTGTTTGGAGTCACTGTGATGGACGTTTGTGTTGGGGTCATGTGTCTTGTGTTCTTTTTTTCTATGACTGCTATGTAGTTTCGTTCGGTACTTCGGTACCGAATGACGAATAAAGCTCTGTTATACTGTTATACCTGTTATATGGGCCGAATGGCCTAATTCTGCTTCAATCGCTTATGAACTTTTGATCTTAAGATCCCACAGTGGACAAAGGTTAGAGGTGAGACAAAGAGGCATCAGATAAGGAGAGAGGAGGCGTGAAAGGTAAAGCTGAAGGGAGGTATATGGGTGGAAGGGGATGGGTGCTTTGGTTTCCCCCCACACTCCAAAGGCGTACAGGTTTGTAGGTTAATTGGCTTCAGTAAAATTGTAAAATTATCCCTAGTGAGTAGGGTAGTGCTAGTGTACAGGGAGGGATCACTGGTCGGCGCAGACTGGGTGGGCCGAAGGTCCTGTTTACGCACGGTATCTCTGAAGCCTAAAGGATGTATTTGTTGCCTTTAAAAGCAGCCTCAGCAATAAACCATGCAGATTGGTTTATTAGCACAGGTTGATACATTTGCATGGGCAGATTTCAATCTATGCAGATAGTGATTCCCGCTGGTCTGAACTTCAAATTAATAATGGGAATATGGAAAAAAGGAAGGGATGTATGAATTGGCCCGTAAATAAACGACTTCATTATCAGCGGCTACAGAACATCCACAGAGCTTTAATGACTTAATAGTTCAGTTTAGTTTAGTTTAGAGATACAGCGCGAAAACCGGCCCTGCGGCCTACCGAGTCCACGCCGACCAGCGATCCCCGCACACTTGCACTCTCCTACACACAGGTCGGGACGACTTACAATTTCACCGAAGCCAATTAACCTACAAACCTGTACGTCTTTTAAGTGTGGAAGGAAACCAGAGCACCCGGAGAAAACCCACGAGGTCACGGGGAGAACGTACAAACACTGCACAGACAGCACCCGTGATCACGATCGAACCGGGCGGCCTGGCGCTGTAAGAGCCACTCTATCGCTGTGCCACTGTTTTGCTATTGAAATGCCTGGACGGTGCTGAGCTCTGAAGCGTCAACTCCTCAGTGTGACTAGTCTGGGCGGGCTCACGCCACTGTCACACTGTAAGGATGCAAGGCTCACTACCTGCTGAGGTTCTCCCTGTGATAGACACTGGAGTAACTCAGCGGGACAGGCAGCATCTCTGGAGAAAAGGAATAGGTGACGTTTCGGGTCGAGACACTTCTTCAGAATCAGGGGAAAGGGAAATGAGAGATCTCGACGGTGATGTAGAGAGATATAGAACAAACGAATGAAAGATATGCAAAAAAAGTAACAATGATAACGGAAACAGGCCATTGTCAGCTGTTTCCTGGGGTGAAAATGAGTACAGACAATGAGACTCAACAAGACAACTTTGAAGATAGACACAAAAAGCTGGAGTAACTCAGCAGGAGAGGCAGCTTCTCTGGAGAGAATGAATGGGTGGCGTTTCGGGTCGAGACCCTTCTTCAGACTGGACCTATCTTCGGTTTAAACCAGCATCTGCGGTTCCTTCCTACACAAGACGACTTTGAATCCGGTACGACTTGGGTGGGGGAGGGATGGAGAGAGGAGGGTGCAAGGGTTACTTGAAGTTAGAGACGTCAAATTCATACCGGTGGGTTGTAAGCTGCCCAAGCGAAATGTGAGCTGCTGTTCTTCTTAGATGTGTTTGGCTTAGATGTGGAGCAGGCCTAGGACAGAAAGGTCAGTGTGCGAGTGGGAAGGGGGAAGTTCAAGTTCTAACCTGTCCCCGGTGTTGCGAAGGATGGGGCTGTCACAGACGCCACGCAATGTGCCAGTCAGCTGGGCATTGCCGCGCCATCTGTCCTTTGTGGAAAGGCTCTTCCAGACCAACACCCTTGACCACAAGTCCATCGGGCAGCGGTCAGCATGGACTATCCTGTTGCACAAGGACTCCATGGATCCTGTGGCGTGGTTCCCAGAGCAGACTTCCCAGCTTGTCTGGCGAAATGCCTCATCGCCAGAACTCACCAACAAGCACCAAGACCTGGCTCGGCTGGCGATGAGGGGAGGCCTCCCAGTCAGATCCCTCCTGCACCGTCGGAACCTCACCACCAGCGCACGCTGCCCTCGGGACAGCTGCTATGGAGAGGAGACGGTTGCCCACCTCTTCGTAGAGTGTGGATTTGAAAAGGGTGTCACGGTGGCGCAGCGGTAGAGTTGCTGCCTTACAGCCCTTGCAGTGCCAGAGACCCGGGTTCAATCCCAACTACGGACGCTGTCCGTACGGAGTTTGTACGTTCTCCCCGTGACCGCGTGGGTTTTCTCCGGGTGCTCCGGTTTCCTCCCGCACTCCAAAGACGTACAGGTTCATAGGTTGATTGGCTTGGTATAAGTGCAAATTGTACCCGGTCTGTGTAGGATAGTGTTGGTGTGGGAATCGCTGGTCGGTGGGGACTCGGTGGTTGGAAGGGCCTGTTTCCACGCTGTATCTCTAAACTAAACTCAACTAAAGAGTGCCTGGGGAATAATGCGAGGGTCTTCATCGTATAAATGTCCAGCTTGTTGTGATAAAACTGTAAGGGTTGAAACAGGAACCCAATAAAATGCAGCACACTGATCTTTTCAGCGTCAGGGATATTTTCAAGACAGCACTTAAAGTGTAACACTAATATCAAAGTTGGAACTTATCATGAGGCTCCAGTTTCTGGAAATGTCAGGCTACATCAGCGGAGGGAATGAACAGATGACTTTTTTGGGATAGGACATTCCTTCAGGGCGGTACGTTGGCACAGTAGACTTGCTGCCTTACAACGCCAGAGACCCGGGTTCAAAATCCTGACTACAGATGCTGTCTGTACATTCTCCCCGAGGCCCGCGTGGGTTTTCTCCGGGTGCTCTGGTTTCCTTTCACACTCCAAAGAAGTACAGGATTGTAGGTTAATTGGCTTCGGTAAAATTGCAAATTGTCCCTAGTCTTTGTAAGATAGTGCTAGTGTGTGGGGATCGCTGGTCGGCGCGGACTCAGTGGGCCGAAGGGGCCTGTTTCTACGCTGTATCTCTAAACTTACCTAAAACTAAACTTCAGGTTCAGTCTGGAGGTTGCATTCTGACGTTAAGTGTCACCTGTCCATTTCCTCCACAGATGCTGCCTGACCCGCTGAGTTCCTCCAGCACTTTGTGTTTAGCTCAAGATTCCAGCATCTGCAGTATTTTGTGTCCGGGGGGAAAAGCTGGGCCTTTGAGGAAGTTTGTGTTGGGATGGACCACAGGAAGTTTCTTTAAGTTTCCTCAAGCTGGCTCCGTTTCTCTGGATACTTCTTGTGAGATCCTGCATGATGACAATATCAGGCCCTATTCTTCGCTCAGTTGTCAAGTGTGTTTAACTGCTGGGATCAATGGATTTTCGGACACTAAAGTAATTAGTGATATAATGATCGGGTAGACAAAATGGAGCACATTTGGAGCACTGGTCACCCAGCTCTGGGAAGGATGTCATTAAGCTGGAAAGGGAAATGTCACTGGGATCTTACTTGGGTATGAGGGCTTGAGTTATTGGGAGAGGTTGGATAGGCTGGGACTTTGTTCTCTGGAGCGTAGGAGGCTGAGAGGTGACCTTACTGAGGGGCACAAGATCATGATTGTCACGGATTGTCACAATATTTTTAAAACCAGGTAGAGGATTCGAAACTTGAGAGGGCAGAGGGTTAAAGTGAGAGAGTTCAGTTCAATTCAGTTCAGTTTCGTTTAGTTTATTGCCATGCGTTAACCAAGATGCAGTGAAAAGCTTTTTGTTGCGTGCTAACCAGCCGGCGGAAAGACAAAACATGATTACAATCGAGCCTTTCGCAGTGTACAGATTCATGATAAGGGATTAACATTTAGTGCAAGGTAAAGACAGTAGAGTCTGATCAAAGATAGACCGAGAGAGAGAAATAACAGGCTTCAAGGACAACTTTGTCACTCAGATTCACCACCCTCTGGCTAAAGAAATACCTCTCCCGATCAAAATTGTACAGGGCATTGGTGAGGCCGAATCTGGAGTATAGTGTGCAGTTCTGGTCGCCAAATTATAGGAAGGATGTCGACAAAATGGAGAGGGTACAGAGGAGATTGACTAGAATGTTGCCTGGGTTTCAGTACTTAAGCTACAGGGGTTGAACAGGTTGGGTCTTTATTCTTTGGAGCGTAGAAGGTTGAGGGGGGACTTGATAGAGGTTTTTAAAATTTTAAGAGGGACGGACAGAGTTGACGTGGGTAGGCTTTTCCCTTTGAGAGTGGGGAAGATTCCAACAAGGGGACATAACTTCAGAATTAAGGGACAAAAGTTTAGGGGTAACATGAGGGGTAACTTCTTTACTCAGAGGGTGGTGGTTGTATGGAATGAGCTTCCGGTGGAAGTGGTGGAGGCAGGCTCGATTTTATTATTTAAGAGTAAATTGGATAGGTATATGGATGGGAGGGGATTGGAGGGTTATGGTCTGAAAGCAGGTAGATGAGACTAGGTTAGAGAAAGTGGTCGACGTGGACTGGTAGGGCCGAACGGGCCTGTTTCCGTGCTGTAATTGTTATATGGTTATATGGTTATATGCTTCAAGCTATCATTCCAACAGAGGGTCCTGCCACATGAAAAGTAAACTCTTCCATGGATGCTGCCTGACTTGCTGAGTGTTTCCCACATTTTCTGGTTTTGTTTTAGATTTCCAGTGGCTGCAGTTTTTTTCAATTTGCGATGCTGCCTGACCCACTGAGTTACTCCAGCACTTTGGGTCTTTTTTTTGTAAACCAGCTTCTGCAGATCCTCGTGTCCGAAATTATTTTAAAATGTTTTGAATTCCATGATTCAATGATAGAATGACACTTTATGGTCACATGTACCCAGGGACAGCGAAATGTTTTTGCATAAAAACCCAGTACAATCGTACAGCGGCCCTGACCGAGGCAGCACACAAGAGCCGCCATGTTTCTGGCGCCGACAACGTTACAAAGGGTCACCAAACGTCCCCATCTTCTGCCTGCGGCCGCACGTATCAGCAGACTGCCCCCCCGCTGGGTCCCCCCTTCGTTCTCAGCGCCCCCCCCACCGAGCCCCCTTTGTTCTCAGCAGCCCCTCTCCTCCAGGTCCGCCCTTCGTTCTCGGCAGCTCCACGCCAGGTATGCTCTCAACCATCCCTTCACTCCCGACCAGAGTGGTGTATGGAACCAGCTGCCAAGAGAGGTAGCTGAGGCTGGGACTATCCCAACCTTTATCTTATCGAAACGTATAAGATTATTAAGGGGTTGGACACGTTAGAGGCAGGAAACATGTTCCCAATGTTGGGGGAGTCCAGAACAAGGGGCCAAAGTTTAAGAATAAGGGGTAGGCCATTTAGAACTGAGATGAGGAAAAACTTTTTCAGTCAGAGTTGTGAATCTGTGGAATTCTCTGCCTCAGAAGGCAGTGGAGGCCAATTATCTGAATGCATTCAAGAGAGAGCTAGATAGAGCTCTTAAGGATAGTGGAGTCAGTGGGTATGGGGAAAAGGCATGAACGGGGTACTGATTGAGAATGATCAGCCATGATCACATTGAATGGTGGTGCTGGCTCGAAGGGCCGAATGGCCTCCTCCTGCACCTATTGTCTATTGTCTATTGTTTAAGAAACTAAGTTAGACAGGTACGTGGATAGGACAGGTTCGGAGGTATATGGAGCAAACGCAGGCAGGTGGGACCAGTGTAGATGGGGCATGTTGGCCGGTGTGGGCACGTAGGGCCGAGGGGCCTGTTTCCACACTGTATCACACTACAGTGACGATCCCCTCACTCTCAACAGTCTCCTCACTCTCCACCGTCCACCTCACTAGCTTGTGTTCATCACTAAGATGTATAGTTTAGTTTAGTTTAGTTTAGAGACACAGCCCTTTAGTTTAGGAAACAGGCCCTTTGGCCCATTGAGTCCCCCTGACCAGCGATCCCCACACACCAACACTCTTACACACTAGGAACAGTTTATAATTTTACCGAAGCCAATTACCCTACAAACATGCACGTCTTTGAAGTGTGGGAGGAAACCGGAGCACCCGGAGGAAACCCACGCTGGTCACGGGTAGAACGTACAAACTCCGTACAGACAGCACCCGCAGTCAGGATCGAACCCGGGTCTCTGGCGCTGTGAGGCAGCAACTCTACCGCTGTAAATTACCTTGGGCAAATTTTGTTTCGGGTTAAAATACTTGACATTGGAGAGCATTGTTTTGGAGTTGCTGGTTTGGAATGAGTGATAGGGTGATGCCGGTGGAAGGGACGGTACCAGACATGTATATGTCTTTGCAGCGCATTGTCACACTCAACAGTCCCAGTCACAAGGGGGTAGTAGTGGTACAGTTCTGCACTCCCATCACTGTCCAACACAACTGCGAGCGGGGCTGAGTTCTGAGCCCTGGAAGCCAAGCCAACCGCACACAAACCTCTCGGTATTAAAAGCCAAAGATTTAACAATGGACCTTACTGTGGGGAGGGGGGAAAGGTGGGGGGTAGGGATATTCTGTGCATGTTGGTCAACTTACATTAGACACAAGCACAGAAAAGCCCCAGAATGTAGAAGTGGTGGGGGAGGGAGGGAGGGAGGGAGGGAGAGGGATGTGCTCGCATCCTGTCGTAACCCATTTGCTGACCTTTTGTAAAATGTTTATTGGGAAGGCTAAATGCCTGGGTCAGTTTCGAGCAGATTCAGCCTTGATCAGAGTATAGCTTCGGGCTTGAAGACTGGCTTCTCCTGACAGTCAGTCACACACACACACACACATCCAACTTCAGGCACAGAAACGCAGAATAGCAGCACGCAGCAAACGTTGGACCCCCCCTTATAATTAAAAATAAAAACAAAAACAACGAATTTTTCATCTCAGTAAAACACAAGTGAAAAACACCCATACCAGGCAGCTAACTGATTCTATCACCAAATTATTGCCAGCTATCAGTAACAGACGTTGATGAATCACATACAGCTCCCTGGACAATACAACAGAAAGCATTAGATTAAATGGATTCTTGTTTATTTTTAAAAAAGGAGGGGGGGGGGGGGTGGAGAAAAAGCAAGAATCGAGATTATTTCGAGCTTTGTGAGTCCCGTTTCATTTGCAGAGATGTTTTTTTTTTTGTCTCCACTGTCCTGGCACCACGTAACACCTTTTGTAAGAAGCCCTGTCAGAAATATCTTTTCCGCTTTATTGTATCGGAGTGATGTGATCTTTTCACTGCCCTTTGTCTTCGGAGAAAATTAATTCTCATTTGCATTACCGCATCTAAATGTCACCCACAGATATTTTGTTAGACACTGGTGGTGCTGGCAGAGAAGGGAGAGCGATAATTGCATTCCACCTAGCAGAGGGATTTACATAATTTCAGACAGCAATTAAGATTCCCTGGGATTTTCTCCCATTCTGCACCTCTGCTACAAAGACACTATTCGTTTACATTTAGCTCCTGGATCCTTGCTGTTCATTTGCATAAAATTAAAGGTTTTTGTGATCCAAAACAGCAGGCTAACATTTAAAATTCTGTTTTGAAAAGCTTACCTTGGAATAATAAAATGTTAATACCATTTTATAAACTCTGGGTGCTCGCCACCTGCCTTTCAGTTCCCAAGCCCATTTTTGTGTCACATCCAAAGGACGCTTGGCCAAAGGCTCGGATCGTCCAAGTAACCTGTGGGCATTGCCAGAGATTCACAAGAAGCCGTTAGAGAGAGTAAACGGGTGTAGGAAGGGACTGCAGATACTGCTTTACACCGAAGATGGGCACAAACTGCTGGCGGCATCCCTGGAGAAAAAGGAACAGGTGACATTTGGGGTCAAGACCGTTCTTCAGACTTTTCTCCAGGGATGCTGTCTGACCCGCTGAGTTCCTCCAGCTTTTTGTGTCTATCTTCGACTCAAACCAGCATCTGCAGTTCCTCCCTTAACACATATCTTTCTGCAGTTGGTTCAAAACGTTCAAGCTCGCATTTCTGATGTCTGAAGAAGGGTTGCGACCCGAAATGTGTCATCTGTTTGCTCCCTACCTGAGAGCCATCGAGGAACTGGGGAGGGGGGGGGGGGGGTGGGGGGGGAGTTTCAGAGTGTAAATGCGTCCTCACAAAAGCTAATACCGCCCTGAAGTTGTCAATTCGTAACAAGGTTTGGAAACTAATTCAAAATCCCCCAGCCCAGGGCGGGATCCGGGCTGCACACCACTACACACAGTGGATGCAACATGTTAGAGATCCTGTTAAATAAATAAGGTATAGTGGGATTCACTGGTGAGAAAATAAAGCAGGTACGGAACTGCCTGATGTTAGGTGTATAATGTGCATAGAAAGATTCAAGCCCTGTACTAGCAAATGTAATCTGTATTTTGACTATGACATAATTTCGCTTGGGCAGCTTACAACCCAGTGATATGAAACATTGATTTCCCGTAACTTCAAGTAACCCTTGCAAGCCCTCTCTCTCTCTCTGTCCCTCCCCCACCCTAGTCGTTGTACTAGTTTCACTGTCATCCACTTGTATCTATCTCACTGTCTGCACAACTGGTTATCACCAAGCCCACAGCCAACAATGGACTATTGTGGGTTCCGCTATCCCTTCATCATCGTTACGTTTGGCATATCTTTCATTCATTTGCTCTATCTCTACTTCACCATCGTATGTCTCGAGTTTTCCCCTCCCCTGACCCTCAGCCTGAAGAAGGGTCTTGACCCGAAACGTCACCTATTCTTCCTTTGCTCCAGAGATGCTGCCTGGCCCGCTGAGTTACTCCAGCTTTTTGTGTCCATCTTCGGTTTAAAGCAGCATCCTTCCTGCACATAATAACAGCCATATCCAGCAACGGGTAAAACAAAAATACTTTCAGACTAATCGTCAGAAGAATGGTGGAATGCAGTGGGTCATAAACTCCCCAGACTCTAACCTTATGGTAAGCTGCTCCATTTTATTTGGTTTCTGTTTCGATCAATAAGCCCGACAATTTTACCATGAACAGCTGGGCATTTACATGGTCAGTCTTTGCACATGCAAATTTCTTTTGAAAGAATATACGGTGAATTGCTCAGTCTTGTTTCGCTCTACATTGTCAACCAACCCCACCTCCACAGTGGTGCAGCGGTAGAGTTGCTGCCTCACAGCGCCACAGAGCCGGGTTTAATCCCCACTACGAGTGCTGTCTGTACGGAGTTTGCACGTTCTCCCCGTGAACTGCGTGGGTTTTCCCCGGATGCTCCGGTTTCCTCCCACATTCCAAAGACATACTGGTTTGTAGGCAGCTTGCAGCCCAGCGGTATGAACATTGACTTCTCCAACTTTAGATAGTTCCTCTGTCCCTCTCTTCCCCTCCCCCTTCCCAGTTCTCCCTCTATCTTCCTGTCTCCACCTATATCCTTCCTTTGTCACGCCCCCCTGACATCAGTCTGAAAAAGGGTCTTGACCCGAAACGTCACCCATTCTCGCTCTCCTGAGATGCTGCTTGACCTGCTGAGTTACTCCAGCATTTTTTGAATAAATACCTCTGGTTTGTAGGTTAATCAGCTTGGTAAAATTGTAAATTGTCCCTCGTGCGTGTAGGAGAGTGTTAGTGTGCGGGGATCGCTGGTCGGCGCGGACTCGGTGGGCCGAAGGGCCTGTTTCCGCGCTGTATCTCTGAACTAAAATTAAAACAGTTCATTGACTGAAAGCATTTATATTTGTAACACACATTGACAGCGTTGGAAAGAGGAGAGATAAAATAAAAGCTAGGCACTTGTGGGAAATAAAAACAGAACATGGTGAAAACATTCAGCAGGTCAGGCAGCATCTGTGGAGAGAGGAACGGTTACATAGAATATTTAACATCGAACAGTACAGTGCGGGAACATGCCCTTCCGCCCACAATGTCTGTGTAAAACATAGTGCCCTGATAAACTAATCTCATCTACCTGCACATGATCCATATCCCGTCATTCTCTGCATATCCGTGTGGCTATCCAAAAGCCTCTTAAACGTCACCTGCCTCCACCACCCAGGCATCACCTTCCAGGCACCCATCACCCTCTGTTTAAAAAGAAAAAAACACCTACCCTACACACCACTCCAAAGACATACAGGTCTGTAGGTTAAAGTAGTATAAGAAGATAACTGCAGATGCAGGTACAAATCGAAGGTATTTCTTCACAAAATGCTGGAGGAACTCAGCAGGTCAGGCAGCATCTCGGAGAGGAGAGAAGGAAAGTGTGTGGGGATCGCTGGTCATCAGAACTGGGAAAGAGAGAAAGCAAGTTGGTTTTCAGTTGCAGGGAGCAGTGCTCTCTTTGTTTTAGTTTTCCGCGTTCATTCATGGGATGTGGCATCACTGTCGGGCTCAGAGTCATGTCCCCTGCACTGGTCATTTCAGTTGTAACGGTGGATGAGGAGTCACATACAAAGCACTGGCTTTCAACCTGTTGAATGTGGTGTCAGCTGGGCTGGAGGCTTCTGGTGTTCCCCCGAAGGAGAACTTGAGAGCCGATCTCTTTCAGTGGTGCAGCAGGTAGAGCTGCTGCCTCACAGCGCCGGAGACCTGGGTTCGACCCTGACCTCGCGTGCTGTCGGCGTGGAGTTTGCGCGCTCTCCCTGTGACCCCGTGGGTCTCGGCCGGGTGCTCCGGTTTCCTCCCACATTCCAAAGGAATTACTAGGTTAATTCCCGGAATGGCGGGACTGTCATATGTAGAAAGCTTGGAGCGACTAGGCTTGTATACACTGGAATTTAGAAGGATGAGAGGGGATCTTATCGAAACGTATAAGATTATTAAGGGGTTGGACACGTTAGAGGCAGAAACATGTTCCCAATGTTGGGGGAGTCCAGAACCAGGGGCCGCAGTTTAAGAATAAGGGGTAGGCCATTTAGAACGGAGATGAGGAAAAACTTTTTCAGTCAGAGAGTTGTGAATCTGTGGAACTCTCTGCCTCAGAAGGCAGTGGAGGCCAATTCTCTGAATGCATTCAAGAGAGAGCTAGATAGAGCTCTTAAGGATAGCGGAGTCAGGGGGTATGGGGAGAAGGCAGGAACGGGGTACTGATTGAGAATGATCAGCCATGATCACATTGAATGGCGGTGCTGGCCCGAAGGGCTGAATGGCCTACTCCTGCACCTATTGTCTATAAAGACATTTTGCAGGGGGGTTTGGAGGTTAATTGGCCACTGTAAATTGCCCCCAGTGTGTAGGGAGTGGATGAGAAAGTGGGATAACATAGAACTGGTGTGAATGGGGTGATCGATGGTTGACGGGCACTCAGTGGGCCGATGGGCCTGTTTCCATGCTGTATTTCCAGCACTAAAAAAAGCTATAATTAAACCAGCAGTTCTTGCTGTTGGGAAGGTGGTGACTTGTAGCTGTCTTTAGACTTTAAAGATGTAGCCTGGAAACAGGCCCTTCGGCCCACTCATTCCACGGTACAGCAAACACCCCGTACACTAGTGCTATCCCACACACTAGGGACTGTCTAAAATCTTTACCGAAGCCAATTAGCCTACAAACGTGTATGTTTTTTTTGGAGTGTGGGAGGAAACCGGAGCACCCGGAGAAAACCCACGTGGTCATGGGGAGAACGTACAAACTCCGTACAGACAGTACCCATAGTGGTCAGGATTGAACCCCGGTTCTCTGGCGCTGTGAGGCGGCATCACTCCCACTGTGCAGTCCCAGTCCTTGTGGTGAAGGTGGCCCCATGCTGTTATTGGGCAGGGGGTTCCAGGATGGATGATGGTACTTTCACATTGGGAGGGCGTGCAGCCTGACGACAGAGCCTCCGTGCGTGCCCCTGTTGACCTGGTCCTTCTGTAATGCGATGCTGTGGCCTGGTGTGGCCTCTTGCAGTAACTGCCTGGTACATGGCTCGGGGCGACCGCCTTGTCAGGTGTAATCCACAGTTGTGCCGACCAGCCTGTGTCCTAAACGCTGCTATTTCCAGCAGGTACAGTGGGCGGTGAAGGAACTGGCAGTGCGGGGAGGAAAGGGAAAGATGTCAAATGAGTGGCACGGGCCGGTGAGATAGAAATGTTCAGTGTTGTGATTTCCAGCAACTCTGTTTGTGACTGACAGGCATGTGTGATTATACTTGTTGGATGTTAGATTTCTACAGGCAGGGAACAAACTGGTGGTGGGAGAGTGAGTTATCATGGTCAGGGAAGTTCATCACTGGCTTTTATGTTGCTGCACATCAACGTCTGGGTTTAGTTTAGTTTAGTTTAGTTCAGACATACAACGCGGAAACAGGCCTTTCGGAGTCCGCGCCGACCAGCGATCCCCGCACACCGACACTATCCTACACACAATCGGTCTGAAGAAGGGTTTCAACCCGAAAAGTTACCCGTTCCTTCTCTCCGGAGATGCTGCCTGTCCCACTGAGTTACTCCAACTTTTTGTGCCTATCTTCGATTTAAACCAGCATCAACCACACGGGGGACAATTTACAATTTTACAGAAGCCAATTAATTAGCCGACAAACTCGTACGTCTTTGGAGTGTGGGAGGAAACGCACGCAGGTCACGGGGAGAACGTACAAACAGGGTCAAACCCTGTTGGGTCTCTGGTGCTGTGAGGCAGCAGCTCGACCGCTATGCCAACAGGCTGGCCACTGGGTTGGTGGTGTCCACGTTCAGGAGGACACCTTCAATCTATGTCCTGTAGACATCATGAGGGATGGGCCGGTGGATGGATGGAGATTGGTCTTGGTTGGACACAGGCAGCAGCTCAGTGTGTGGGAAACTCAATGGAAATAGAATGTCTTTTGTCGGCCTCTCCATTGATAAACTCTGAATAGACTGGAGTTCCTGAATTCGTCTTGTTAGATAGCAGATAGCCCCTAACACAGGCATTTAGGAGTGCAATTAGGAACATAAGCACTCTTATAACAACATGACAATTAATGCGTGCCAATTGCTTCCATTTCTCTGATATGTTTCTCTCTTAACCCAATCTCTGTCACCCTCCCTTTGCAAGCTGTTGAAGCTGGAAATCAGCAATAAAACCAAAAAATGCTGGAAATACTCGGCGGGTCAAACAGCCTCCGAGGAGAAAGAAGAAGAATAAATTAGTGAGGTAGGTGGTTCAGCGGTAGAGTTGCTGCCTTACAGCCCCAGAGACCCGGGTTCGATCTGACTACAGATGCTGTCTGCACGGAGTTTGCACGTTCTCCCCGTGAGAACCTCGTGGGTCTTCTCTGAGTCCTCCCACACTCCAAAGACATACAGGTTTGTAGGTTCATTGGCTTCGGTCAAGATTCGAAATCGTCCCTAGTGCGTGTAGGATAGTGTTAGCGTTTGGGGATCACTGGTCAGCACGGTCTCGAGGGGCCGAATTGCCTGTTTCCGTGCTGTTCCTCCAAACTAAACTAATTAAGTGTTGATGACCTTAAGTGACATTTTGTTCCCATTAATTGAACCTCCGCAGTCTTTGATTTTTAGTCTTTAACTCTGGTGTGTTCAGACGTTCCCACAGGTCGAATGGAGGACTTAGATACTCTCCCCAAATGGCGCCACTTAGCTTCCAACCTATGTGCTGCAGGGACAGGTCCTCGACCTGATGCCCCTATGGTTCCTATTAGGCAAAAATATGGAGAGAGAAAATGGACCTGGCTACCAGAGGACATAGTTGAGGCAAGTACTATAACAGTATTTAAAAGCTGGGCCGAAGGGCCTGTTTCCACGCTATATCTCTAAAGACTAAACATTCTAAAGAGTGACCATTCATACTTAACTCCTCAGAGGCAGAGAAGTTGGTCAAATATAGTCATGATTTTGGACGTCATTAATGAAACGGTGCATTTTAATAAATCAGACTTATCAATTATAGACTCAAAATGCACCCACCATAGTTCTCCGACTAGTTTCACTGTCCTGATTAATTTTACTGTTTGTAATAATAAATAATAATAATAATAATCAATTTTATTTGTCATATATAGGTTGGCACAGGGTCAACGGTCCAATGAAATGTATTTGACAAGACAACGGGTCACCTCAGCAGTAATATTCCAAGGATGAATAAGATAAAAAATGACATTAGTCAGGTAAAAAGACAATATTAAAATAACCAACATATTTGATGTGAAAAGTGTTTATGAGTTCAGAGGCCTGATGGCCTGATGGTAGAAACTGTTCTTAAGTCTGGTGGTACGTGCAGCCATACTCCTGTCTGCCTGACGGTAACAAGGAGAACAACCTGTGTGCTGGGTGGCTGTGGTCCTTGATGATGCTGCGTGCCTTCCGCAGGCACCGCCGGTAGAGAATGTCCTGAATGGCCGGGAGACAGTTGCCAGTGATGTGCTGTGCCGTCTTCACCACTCTCTGTAGTGATTTGTGGCTGTGGGCGGAACAGTTCCCGTACCAGACTGTAATGCAGCCCGTCAGCAGGCTCTCGATGGTGCATCTGTAGAAGTTTGTGAGGATGCTGGCGTTCATGCCAAACTTCCTCAGTCATCTCAGGAAAAAGAGCCGCTGGTGGGCCTTCTTTGTTATTGTGTCCGTGTGCAGTGTCCAGGAAAGGTCCTCAGTGATGTGCACACCGAGGAACTTAAAGCTGCTGACCCTTTCAACCTCAGCATCACCGATGTGGATGGGGAGGTGTCCACTCCCCCGCTGTCTCCAGTAGTCCACGATCACCTCTTTAGTTTTGCTGACATTGAGAGAGAGGTTGTTTTCCTGGCATCAGCTGTTTAGTGCCTTTACCTCCTCTCTGTAGGCCGTCTCATTATTGTCTGTGATGAGGCCCAAGATGGTCGTGTCGTCAGCAAACTTTAGGATGATGTTTGAGCTGTGCTTAGCAGTACAGTCGTGCGTGAACAGGGAGTACAGGAGAGGACTGAGCACACAGCCCTGTGGTGTGCCTGTGTTGAGGATCAGTGAGGAAGAGGTGTGGCTGCCAATTCTCACCACCTGGGGCCTGCCCGTCAGGAAATCGAATATCCATCCGCAGATGGAGGTCCCCAGTCCAAGATCAAGGAGCTTGGGGACGAGTTTTGAGGGAATAATAGTGTTGAATGCCGAGCTGTAGTCAATAAAAAGCATTCTCACATATGCCTCGTTGTCACTTCCCCTCAGCTATCAATGAACCATTCTACCTTTCGTTACCATCGTCTGCTTTGATCTGTTGTTTTTGCACCTTACCCCCCCCCCCCCCCCACCTCCCCTCCCCCCCCCCACCCCATATCTCTAGACTCCCTGTCCCCTGACTCTTAGTCTGAGGAAGGGTCTCGACCCAAAACGTCACCCATTCATTGATTCTCCCGAGATGCTGCCTGACCCGCTGAGTTACTCCAGCACTTTGTGTCCATCTGCAGTGTAAACCAGCATCTGCAGTTCCTTCTCATCAATTTCTGTAAGTCAAAAACCTGCAGATGAAGGAAATCAGAAATGTAAACAGAAAATGGTGGAAAAACTCACTAGGTCAGGCTGCATCAGTGAAAAGAGACACGGAATTAATATTTCTCGTTGAAGACCCTTCATCAGAGCTGGGAAAGAGAAAACAGGTTAGCGAAGGGTGGGGAGGGCAGAGGTATGATTAGGACTAAGGTAAAAACGTTTGATAGGGTGAGGGCAGGATTGCTGGAAGGATAAGTTGGGGTCATCTAGTTACTAGGTTAATATAGGAAGTTTGAGAAAGAGAGAGAGGACATGAACAAAGGAGCATTAAAGGTCTGAAATGAGTGTCGTTAGAGAATAGGGTGGTGGGTGTATGGAACAAGCTGCCAGAGGAGGTAGTTGAGGCAGGGACTATCCCAGCATTGCAGAAACAGTTAGACAGATATATGGATCGGACAGGTTTGGAGGGATAAGGACCATACACGGGCAGATTAGTGTAGCTGGGACACGTTGGCCGGTGTGGGCAAGTTGGGCCGAAGGGCCTGTTTCCACACTGCATCACTCTGTGACTCCATAATACATTGCCAGGAAAGGTTCAGATGGATGTGGGCCAAATTCTGGCAGGTGGGACTAGTGTCGATGGGGCATCTTGGGCCTGTTTCCATGCTATATGACTCTATGACTGTACGACCATCTGGCCCAATGTTATTTTAAGGAGCTGAACTCTGAACTCTGGGGGGGGGGGCTTTCCAACCCCTTGGCCAAACTGAACCAATCTGATCAGCGATGGGACGATTCTTCCATTTTTGGAACTACCTTAAGTTGCCTGAAGAGACAGCGTCCAAAATAAAGAGAAACAGATGTTCGTTTTTAGAGATCGTACCAACTCTTTAGTTTTGGAGTTTTCATTTTTTTAAAATCATGTAAAAGGGACATTTTATACCGTGCGTGAATCTCTTTCACACAACAATATCTTGCACTACACCTGTCAGAAGTATGTAAAATTATGAGAGGCATAAATAGGGTAGAAAGTCAGGTCCTTTTTTTCCAGGGTTAGAAATGTCAAATTCTAGAGGGGAATTGCTTCAGGGAGAGAGGAGCAAAGTTTACAGGGGATGTGTGGAACAGGTTTTCCAAACACAGAGGGATGCCTGGAACACATTGCCAAGGGTGGCTGTGGAGGCAGGTGTTTGATAGGCACAAGGATATGCAGGGAATTGAGGGGTATGGATCATGTGCAGGCAGGTGAGGTTAGTTTATCTTGCCATCATGTTCAGCACATACATTGTGGGCCAAAGGGCCTGTTCCTGTGCTGTTCTGTTCCATGTTCTACTCATTTTCAATCCAATCTGCAAGCTACTGCTCAATGTTTTAACAAAATATACCATTATGTTATACGGGTGGCACGGTGGCACGGTGGCACAGCGGTAGAGTTGCTGCCTTACAGGGCTTGCAGCGCCGGAGACCCGGGTTCCATCCCGACTATGGGTGCTGTGTGTACAGAGTTTGTACGTTCTCCCCGTGACCTGCGTGGGTTTTCTCCGATCCTCCCACACTCCAAAGATGTACAGGTTTGTAGGTTAGTTGTAACTTGCTAACCCAAAATGTAAAAATTGTCCATAGTGGGTATAGGATAGTGTTAATAGACAATAGGTGTAGGAATAGGCCATTCGGCCCTTCGAGCCAGCACCGCCATTCAATGTGATCATGGCTGATCATTCTCAATCAGTACCCCGTTCCTGCAAGGTACCCCGTTCCTGGGCAAGGTTTGTATTCCCATTTACCCTGCCCAGACTCAGCGGGCAAATCAAACGGAGAGGACACTTCATCCTCGCTGGGCACAGTGAGAAGCAACCACAGATGGACAATCCCTCCTCTCCAAGCAGGACAACGCCAGGCCGCGCCACCATCTCTCACAGATGGACGGACGCCAGTACCAATGTGCCGGGATCGCTGGTCGGCGCGGACCCGGTGGACCGAAAGGGCCTGTTTCCGCGCTGTATCTCTGAACTAAACTAAACTAATATGTTAAAGCTGACCCGGTGATGTTTGGACCTGTCTTTGAGAGACTGTTGCTGTGGGATCTATGTCAATATCACTCTTGAATCATCTTAGAGATACAGCCCGAAAACAGGCCCTTCGGCCCACCGAGTCCACGCCAACCAGCGGTCACCTGTTCACACTAGTTCTACCCTACACGCACTATGGAACAATTTTTTGCAGAAGCCAATCAACCCTACAAACCTGCACGTCTTTGGAGTGTGGGAGGAAACCAGAGCGCCCGGAGAAAACCCAGGCAGGTCACAGGGAGAACGTACAAACTCCATACAGATAGCACCCGTAGTCAGGATCGAACCTGGGTCTGTGGCGCTGTGAGGCAGCAGCTCTACCGCTGAAGCACAGTCTGAAAGAGGGTACCGTTCTGAAGCGTTACCTATCTATGTCTTCCAGAGATGCTAGCTGAGCCGCTGGGCTACTCCAGCGCGTTGTGTCTGTCTTTGGCCGGCTTCTACGCTGCTACCTTCTCCTTCCGGAGCTGATTCTCATTTCTATTTCCAACCTAATTGTAAATCAGAATCGGTGCCATTTCTGAAACATCAGCTGTTTCCGATCTGGACCTGTTTCTACGAAGCTTCCCCCCTCTCACCCCCCCCCCCCCCCCCACCACCACCCCCTCCTCCCAGCTCCTGCACAAGTCTGACATTTCAATTTCCCCGGCCAGCCATCCTTATGACCTCGTTGAATAATCCTACCCCAATTAGTGGCAAATTATGGGCACTTTATGCCGCAGAGCCAAGTCCGTGGGGAAATATGCGGAGACTGCCCAGGCTCATTTCACTTAGTACCCCTGTAATAATTGTTGAGACAAGAATATTTTATTCCACACTCCATGACACCACCCCTGTCTGCCTGAGTGGAGGGTAGGCCCCACATCCATGCCCCAGAGGTGGAGGTTGGGCGTTATAATGTTATAACCCTACGGTGCAGTCCTTTAAATGTCTTGCATCTTCTCCCCCCCCCCCCCCCCCCACACCCTGCATGGATAGTTGTTGACCGGTGCAATCAATGCACCGCCTCGTCAGGCCTGGTCCATCCATCAGGCAGGGTCATTGTGAAATGTGTATGGAGGAACTGCAGACGCTGGCTTAACACCGAAGATACCACACACACACACGCACACACACACATGCACACACACACACACACACACACACACACACACACACACACTCACTCACGCACACACGCACGCACACATGCACACACACACACACGCGCGCATGCGCACACACACAAACGCACGCACGCACACACACACGCACACATGCACACACGCACGCACGCACACACACGCAAGCACGCACACACACACACAGACGCACGCATGCACGCACGCACACACGCACACACGCACACACGCACACACAGACGCACGCACACGCACACATGCACGCGCACACACATGCACACACACACACACACACACACACACACACACACACACACACACACACACACACACACACACACACACACACACACACACACACACACACACACACACACACACACACACACAAAAGCTGGAGTATCACAGCGGGCCAGACAGCATCTCTGGATCTGGAGGTGGGGGAGAACGTCGACTTGGTCCTTTCCTCCAGCGATGCTGCCCGACTCGCTGAGTTACCCCAGCTTGCCGTGTCCACCGAAGGAGGGACATTATGAAGATCAGTTTAAAACAAAATTGTGTTTGCAGAATCTGGTCTGGGGGCAGCAAGGGTATTGTGGAATACCAGTTGCGGCTATAAAGCGTTAGCACTGGAGTTTTACAATGGGAAGTCACAGGGTGATAAATAGCAATTTCCAAGTAAATTTCATGCAGTTGCCCTTTGGTCAAAGCGTTTTTTTCCCCCTCCCGCCTCTCTCCCTGCTCGCTCGGTGCCTCAGTCTGACCGAGCTAATAACATTCTAGAACAAGAGCTTCCAACCTGACAGTTGATTGCACATTTTTACCAGTCAATTGCTGATTTTATAATTGCTATAATTTTTCACAAGTACCTAAATGTCATATGGATAAAGAATAAAACAACCTTGTTGTAATGCACCAGTCTTCAATCGCGAGGGAGAGAGAGAAAAAAAAAATCAATAATGTATTTAAAAAAACCTCTAAGAGCTAAAAAAGAATATGATGCTCGCTTTCAAA